>NC_044908.1:26917315-27216235 GCF_001633185.2 Quercus lobata | reverse complement strand
TTAGGAATTCAATGCTTCACAGCCATACAAGGATCAGTAAAATCATTGGCAGCTATGTCTCATACATATATGCCAATAGGATGAAGAAATAATTTCTACTAAGGTTCTTTTGAAAACACTTGACTATCAGCATGTTCATTTCATCCAATCAGGGGGTAGCTGGGAATAAATAATCATCATTAAGTCTCTTCCCTTTTTTAGACCCAATAATTTCTACATGTCATTCAACAACTTCATACCCTTCTTGAGAAATGAATCCACTAACGTTTGTGTGTATGCATATGTGTACATTGTCAAATGATTATAATAAAAAAAATTTACATTAGTTTGAATTTCACTTTGTTAAGGGACATAGATAAAGCAAATTTGGCTAAAATGTGAGCAGAAATGTAATGGATAAAAAGAACTACAACATACTTGTACCGCCGTCCAGGTGATATGAAAAGAAGGAGCATCCTTTCCCAAAACTGGTTCCCAGGAAGACTGTCTATGGCCATGAAAGCAAAGTATCCCCAAAGTACTGATGTAGGTATCTTCTTTATTGCAGGCATAGCAAAAATTGATGCTGCCACCATGAGTGACTGTAAGAGATTACTCACTCTCTGCTCATTAACTCGGACAGGCAGGTGAGCATCAATGTGCTTCTCGGGATCAAATGTATCCTTTGCATTTTCACCTTTCATTACCACTTCCTTCAAGTCTTCCAGCTCTTGAACCACTGAAGTAATCTGCAAAACAAGTATTTTAGGGTGCAGGAACCACTTGCATATAGAATTTTGTATGTGGATGAAGTCTTTTGGGGGTGGGGGTATTGAGCCTATACAATCATTATAAACTCAAGAGAGTGTAAACAACTTTCTTGATAAAATAGTAATGACCATCTCAGAGAGGAAAAAATGCTGTTGAAGGAGGGATTCAAAGAAAACATGTTTCTTTCACAAGTTAGTACTAACCGGAGGAAGTATAACTTGACTGTTGTCCATTTCTATGAACACAGATTGCATCTTGCCATAGACTTCAGAGTTGCTAGCATTCTGCCTTATGCTTTCCTTGGCGCTCTCCACCATCTTCCTTCGCATCAACTGCAACTCATGTATTAGTTAAATTACTTGTCTAATCCAGCTCAATTACCAACTATCCCAAGTAAATTCCTATGACTTTCTATAAACCCACCTGCCTTTCAAGAACAGCAAGGCTTTTAGTGTGCATGGGGGACTGTGGAAGGACACCATTCGAAGGAGGTAACCCAAGCAATCCACAAAGCAAAGTCTGCAACCATGTTTTACAAATATAGAGCATAAGTCTTCATAAATTGTACAAATAAAAATAAGTGCCAACACAAATTACTAGTGATACATACCATGAAAGCTAGCAATAAGATATCATAATGATATGCAGAAGGGTTCTTAAGATTGAACTCCTTTTGTTGTGCCATCTGTGAAGCAACACTGTGGTCAAAAAAGTAAAGCCCTGCAATCATCACAGCAGGAATAAAGGCTGCAAAGATGTATGCTGGAGAAACCTTGCCCATGTCCTACAGAAGATATGAATCAATATATTTTGGTGCATACACAGAAAAACACACTCCTATCTTATACTTTCATGGAGGTTATGAGACACACTACAAGAAGAGAGCCTATTAGTGAACGCAAAAAGGGAGGGGGGGGGGGGGGGAAATTACAGGACATAGTTTACCTTTACTACAGTCCAATGGTGTAAAGATGTGGATTCCCAAGCAAGAGGGCTGTAGAGCCTTCTGGGAACACCAGAGGGAACTTTTCCGGGTACACCGAATGACAGAGCTGTCCACACTAGAACCATCAAAGGAACCCCATAGTCTGCAATGAAGCTTCTAAACCACCCTGCATAACATGGTAATAACTTTCAGATTCAACATGTAACCTATTCAATGACTAGGCATAACTTTTGCTTGACAAACCTGTGCCATACCACCATGACCTCGCTTTTCTGCTCTTTAAAGCAGTGTAGAGAAGGCCAAAAGTAAATATGATTCCCAGTAATCCATTTGTGTAAAGCCACTGAAATTGATACTTCACTGACTTTGGGTCCTCAGCTTTGGGAACTTCAAACTCACTTGCCATTCCCTGTCATTCAGAATTTGAGTGTTAAGCAGCATGCTTCTCAAGTAGATGTTGTATACTCCCTAAGTTGATTCATTTCAAGACTGGAGTTACCTTGATAGCCTCTTGTATAAAGAGAACAGCAATCAGCATGCCAAACAGTTCGCCTGCAATCCTCGTAAATTTATTGATGACTGTGCAAGCATTGAATATTGCAAGAAGAAACAGCAAGAGAGCTGTCCAAACACAAACCCTGCATAATTTGTATCAATAATATCAAATTACATAAAATTCATTAAGAGCACATGCTTAAACAAATGATGGTTGATTCCTATTACCATCCAGCCCAAGCCAAGAAGAGTCCGCGTCCCAAATCTTCCCTTCCTTTAGCAAAGTTATACAAATATGTGTACATAATAACAGTTGGTTCTGCAATTCCCAATATTAAAAGAGGTTGTCCTCCAAGAATCGCATGTATGATACCACAAATAGCAGTAGAAGCTAAAGTATCAACGGTGCTCAAGCTACCATCTGAACAGAATAAAATTTCCATTGCTTTCAAACTTATCAAAGAAAATAGGATAGAAAAGATTTTTCATTTAGTCCCCATTTGGTCACCAAGAAAGTGAGGCATAAGAAACAAAAATCAAAACAACAAAAAGCCTTAATATCTTAGTTCATCTTTGCCTTTCTAATAATTTATCAGCGACTGAACAAATCACTGAAGAAAAAGCCTAGATGACTAACCTGTATCTCTGCTTAGTTGCTCACCAAAGGCAATGACAGGCAGAGCAGAAGCAAAGAAGATGTAGGTGGTTGGGGCCAATATCCTAAAATGAGAAATTGATGGAATTAAAAATACAAATCCATGTGACAAATTATAAAGTAGGTGTATAAAAGACAATACAAATCACTCTAATCCAGCCATAAACCTTGTAGCTCAAGTATCACTTTCTAGTGTTTACAACAAAGACATCCAGGGTTTAAACCCTCCCTCCCCCCACCCCCCAGTTGTAACTAATGAATTATCAACAACATAAAATACCCAATTCCAGAACGAAGACCGCTTGTCCAATCTTGTTTGTAACACTGTAATCTTCCTCTGACGTCATTTCCAATACCCCTGAAGGGAGCTCTCAAGTTCTCCATTTTTCTGATTAAGAAAAAAAAAATCCCACAATTTAATATAAAAAAGTCAGAACGCAGGAGTTCAAAATCTTATAATTTTAATGAGAAAATCCCTTTTTTTATTGGCTTAACAGAAACAAAAACATATATGCATTAAAAAAAATATTTCAAAAAAAATCAAAATAAAAGCAAATATCAAATGGCAAATAAATAAAAACCAGCAAACCAAAACAGAACAGAGTGAAAAACTAAAAAAACATGCAGAATAACTTCCATAAAAAATAAAATAATTCCATGCAATGATTATATCAAGCAACAAAATTTTTCTTTGTTGTGAATGAAAAAATCACTCTTGTACTCCTCCAAGTCATTTGACTGGACAACAAGATTTATGAATAGTCTGTTTGGTAGAAGAGAGAACAGGGAAAATGGCAAGACATAAATAAAAGCCTCTTCTTTTCCATCATTCTGCTTTCCAAAACAATCAAAAACTCAACAAAACAGAGAAAGATAACTACTTGTATTAGTCTTGGTTGGGTCAATTTCTTTTCTTTACTTGCTTGCCTTTCTCATCACAATCAACAAAATTTGAAGAAGAAGTAAATAAAAAAAAGAAAGACAAAAGAACTCAAATTGTTATTTCCTTCATTTCCCAGCATTTTCTTGGCAAGCAAACATGTAAATCATTAAACAAAATCTTTTGCATTTATTTTGACATTCATAAATTAAGGAAAAACCCAGATACCATATAAAACCACCATGCACAAAACATGGTTTATACCAAAAAAAAAAAAAAAGGAAAAAGGTAGAGAGATATTACATAAGAAAAAAAAACATTAAATGAGACAAAATAAATAAGCAGCAGCATTCATTCTCAGAAGACTGAACAAACATAATAGTGATATTTACATTGCTGTAGAACTCACCGGAAAACTTGTCAAAGATGAAGAAAGTGTGTCCTCGTGTTCTTGACTTCCTTCCCTTTACCTTGAGTCGCTGTTGCTTTGTTGTTTGTAAGGAAGGGACGAAGAAAGGAGGCAAAGTCCAATGCCTCTTAAACGGAACCCAAGAGTCCGATGTTTATGTGGGGTCCCACTTACTTTCTCTAAGGGAACGAAAGTAAGTGGCTAGCTCCCTCCCTATGTGGTACGCAACTGCATGTGCATCGCTTGAAAGAAAATTCAACGAAAATGAAATGTAGAAGAGTTTCCAAAAAGTTGGGCTTTGGAAATTGCAAAGAGCTTTGAAGAATAACCATTCACAAATAAGGTGAGGATATCCAATGCTAATTTCCATGCGGTGAAAATTAATTTTCTTTAGATAAACGCGTGTTCTAGCTCCTCAACCAATAGACAATATGGGCAAGTTATTGAGACATTGAATTTTCAAATAAGCAGACAAAATAGACAGTAACTATCACAGTTATTACTGGCTGCTTCAAAGTGGCAATTTGGCAAACGAGAATATATGGGATAACGTGGATTCTAATTAATTCAATTGAGAAAGTCTTTTATCGTTTAATCTATAAATTGTTTACATCAAAAATCAATTAATATCTTAGATCAATGATTAAAAATTAAAAAAATAATAAAAAATAATTTTGAAACAAACTGTATAAGTTGGAAATATTATCGTATTTATAATGAAAAAAAAGATGGGTAGTAGTTAGAGATGACTAAGCTCTGGTTGGATCATGTAATAAATAAATAAATAAAGATAATGGAAAGGATATTGAGCAATCTTTTATTGGTCAGCATGATTGGAATTTTAACATTTTTTTTTTTTTTTGGGTGGAAAGGAATTTTAAGTTTTAACATTGAGGAATGTGGATTGTCCATAGAGACAAAAGAAGATGTACGTGATTGAAGCTCAAGTTTGAGTGAAAATGACTGAAGTTTTGGTTTCTTTGCGGTGGCGGCTCTACTTGCAATATATACACTTACCAAAAAAATGTTATATGCTAAATTAACCTATTGTGACTATCCTAATAAAAATTTTGAACACCTTGACTTGAAAATTACAAAAATTTGAGTTCAACAAAAATAAGAGTAGTGCTACTACATTCACAATATTTTTACAATAATTTTACAACAAATCTAATGTAGTAAGCTACTACTGATTCAAATTTTAGGCCAAATACTAATATTATTTTTTTACCCACCAATAACAACTTTTTGTATAAGATTTATTGTAAAAATATTGTGAACGTAGCATTACTCCAAAATTAATTCTGCCTCCAAATATAATTCTTAATCCCTTTTTTTTTTTAAAGCTTAAATAACAACAATAAATATTAGCTCAAATAATAACAAACATAAACAAAACAAAAACAAGACAAGACCAAACAACAACAAATGAAAAAATTATTCAACAAAAAGCCTAATATAAAACAAAAAGATAAAATTTGTAATTCGTTCAATCTATTCAATAAAAATAATTTCTATTTTCATTTTTCCTTAAAAAATTATACCAATAAAAATATTGTGGTAATTTAAATTTTTTAGTCATCACCCAAAAAAATTTCTAAAGCCGCGGCTGTTTCTTTGGTCAATGGTTGGTCTGATTTGGGCAAAAAATTAATTTGGCAAGTCGACATTGGATTTGGACCTTTGCGATATCGTTCTCTGGCAAAACTATTGGCCCTTATTTATTTATTTTTTAATGGGCGTTCATTTAAGTATCTGGCATATTACAAAACACAACACAAGGTTTCAAAGAAACACAACACGTGATGGACCAACCAATAGCCAGACGAAAAATAGATACATCTAGCAAGAAGTGTTTTTTTTCTTTGGTGAAATACAGCTACGCAAACCTACAAATCCACACGCACACGCCAAAAAAAAAGTTTTAAAATTGGTGTAAACAAAAAAAAAAAACAAAAAATTATACTCACAACTTCACTTTTTAACTTTATGAAATGTATCTCTGTTGGATAATCTTAAAATCACTTAGTAAAAAAGAATAAAAAAATTTACATGACATTGGTCCGAACTACAATCTAAAAAGGGAAAAATTTTGGTACTAGATGCGATCTATGAAAAGAAAGAATGCAATGCTTCATTTACTAGTTACACTAGAAAGAAAGCAAACTTACAATGCTTCATTTACTAGTTACAATCTAGAAAGAAAGCAAACTTATATTAACATGGAATCCGTTTATAAACCCAAGATTTAAGTTCAAAAACTAGGTTATAGAATGGATCTAGGCCTTTAAAACCAAACCATGTTAATTCTCTCTCTCTCTCTCTCTCTCTCTCTCTCGTTTCACATCGTTCATATGGATAATTAGACCTCCTTTTGTTTCCAATGAAAATGTTCAAGGTTCAAATCTCTTTTCCTCCGTTGTAATTATTATTATATAATCTCTTTTTATGTTTCTTTGCTTTAGGTCAGAAGTCCTATTAATTGTGTAATCTAGCTAATCGATATGTAACGTAATATTGCATACGCACTACGCAACAATGAACCTTGTGTATGAAACATTATAATTCTTTTATAAATATTTTAACATTTTTCTACCTTTTTGGCTGATACTTACTCTTTTTAACATTCTCATTGACAACTAAAGGTTTAAATCGTTGGGGGTACAAAATAAGGTGTTTATATATAGTTAGTCATGTGGGCCAAATCACATTAAAACTTTGATTTGTGTCTCTCTTTGTGTCTACTTTCTCACAAAATTGACCTCAAAATTTCATCTTAAATTGGAGGGGTTTGTTAGAAATATTTGTATAGGTTTATTGTGCAAACCTAACTAGTGGTACACTTTAAGATTAGTATCTGAATATTTCAGAGCCAAGCTAATTGGCGCATTGGATAATATAAATCTATACTTGGATGTAGGCCTTCAAGGCCGAACCATGCTAATGATCTCTCTCTCTGAATATTTCAGAGCCAAGCTAATTGGCGCATTGGATAATATAGATCTATACTTGGATGTAGGCCTTCAAGGCCGAACCATGCTAATGATCTCTCTCTCTCTCTCTCTCTCTGAGAGAGATAATTAGGCAAACAAATTGCACTGTACAAGTGAGATTATTATTGTGAGAATTGTTACTTTCGAAGTCCATATATATCATTGAATAACTGTAGCCTGTACATTTAAGTGGCCAAACTCTCACTTTCTCCCAAAAAAAAAAAAAAAGTGGCCAAACTCTCTATTAGAAGTAAAGCCCAAGTTGTGGGGCTAAGTTAATTCTAGTAAGGTGTTGCTAATTTGTATCCTTCCCAACTTCCAAGCAAGCTTGCAGTCAAATTGGTGATAGTCATTTGCCTTGAGCATCTCTTTAAAGCAAAGTTCATAAAAAATGACAGGTTTATAAGAACTCAGGCTTGAAAATTGTTGAACCCTATTAAGGAAAAAAATGTAATGACTAATAATGAGCACAATCACGTGCAACAAGGATATGGAAAATGTGGTGTGATGATTTCTAAGCGATAGAAAATAGCTTAGAATAACAATATTACGTTTGTTCTCCTCAACCAATGGAGCCAATTAGGGCACCAAGTGTGAGAGTTTCTTAGCCACACCAAATTTAAGAACAAACAAGAAAGCAAGATTTTAAACATCACACACTATTGATGGATTAGTGTTATCGCAACTTGGCAAGAAGAGGAACATATTCATGGAGCCATCAAAATTTATAATCGTGACTTGTGCAAGGCTCCAAACGAACACTAGCTAAAGTATGTTATATATACTGTCAAGAAAACTGGCAAAAAAAGACTGACATGGGGCTTTCAATATCTTTTTCTTTGGACTTGGACTGCTTTGTGTGAAGAGATATTCGGATCACATTGCAGAAGTCTCCAAGTACACACATGAATCGCCCTATTCTTATTGCCATAGAATTGGATTTGGCCCCCCACATACCTTTTTATGGTGTGCGAGTGAACACATATGTTGCAATTCAGGTGGCAAAGTGCCTGGCTTGGTAACCAAGTAAACAAAATATGATAAGATTTAAACCACAACCAACAATTAACATGGTTGTTGAGTTGTCACTTGTGATTATGTTATCATATATATAAATCAATCTATGAATTGGAATGTATAGTGTGACCTTCTCGCACATTACACCCTATATATAACTGTAATTTTCTAAATATAAATCATCTTGCTCACATTTGTGCTCCACTAAGATTTGTATTATAATCTTTTTATCTGCACTCCTTCGTAATAGGAAATACTCATTGATAACAATTGAATTCAATAATTAAGTAACATCATTTAAAGCAAATACTTAAGCTACAAGAAATAAATTACTGATTTTTTGTGTGGGGAATCATTGCCCTTTAAATTAATTGGGATCTTTGAAAAACTTTTTTTTTTTTTTTTTTTTGAGAATGAAGACTACTAATTTATTGAAAAAATCAACCGGGATCAGCAAAAAGTACATCATAGAGGTGTGGTGGCATGTCCTCCACCCACACCGACAAACCTCTAACATGTCTAGCATATTTAGCTAGGTTATGGGCTACTCTATTACCGCTTCTACGAATATGAGAAAAAGCAATACATTTGCTGGTAACTAGAGTGGATTTTGCAGATTCAAGAAGATGACCATAAGTTGTCAATGAAGCTTCTGGGCTACGAAGGGTGTTTATTACTGCTTCTGAATCTCCTTCAAGTATAAACTCATTAATACCAAGTTCTTGTGCGAAGGTAATCGCTCTCGCAGCAGCCATGGCTTCCACAATGACTGGTGCAGATGGCAGTGAGGCTTGTTCAGACAGTGAGGCAATGGCGTTTCCATGAGAGTCATGGACAACCACACCCAAACCAGCTTTGCCCAACTCCGGAAAAATGGCTCCGTCGAAGTTCAATTTCACACAATTATCCGGAGGAGGACGCCACTGAATATGCTGCTGAGTTCTCGTGTTCGCTACATGATTGATGAGGGATTGTTGGCTCCTTTGGAACATTTCAAGGACCTGCATTGCTTGTTGAAAAACCTGGGCTTTGGGAAGGGCGTTGGAGTTTACTCGGAGTTGGTTCCGCCTGTGCCATACCGTCCACATCACCATAGCCATGAGTTTCGTGTTCATCCTCCTTTCGTGCGTCACCTTGACTAGTTCCGTGATGTTTGAGATGCCCAGTTGGTCACGGTCTTCAAAACCTGGAGTGTTATCCCAAATTTCGTCCAGATTGGAACAATTCCAAAGTGCATGGGCAGCTGTTTCAGACTCCACTCCACATTGTTCACATCTATCTTCATTTAGGATCTTCCTTTTCAACAGATTGTGCTTTGCTGGAATGGCTTCTTTGCAGACCCGCCACATGAAATTTCGTACTTTATTTGGAACATTGAGCCCCCAAATCAGCTTCCAAACCTCATTTTGCTGCTGCGGATTACTTGCATGAACCAACATAGAGTTTAGTTTGGCTAGGAACTTGGAACCCGAGTTTACCGTATAGTTACCTGAGGGGGTGAAAGGCCAAATGATTTTGTCCTCCACTGGGGTACGGCTCAGTGGGATGCTGAGAACCAATGCAGCTTCTTCAAGTGACAATAAGCCATGCACTAAATTTGCATCCCAAGTTCTTATACTCGGATTAATGAGTTCAGAAACTCTACCATCTTCAAAGCCTGGAACAATGTCTGAAAGGACCCTTGGGTGCTCCTGTGATGGTAACCAAGCGTCATTCCAAATACTAATATTTTCTCCATTCCCAACCCTCCATCTTGCACCCTTCAGTAGGACATCTCTTCCTTTTAATATGCTATGCCAAGCATGTGAGCCAGAGCTAGAGTCTTGAGCTTCCCATATACTACAGTTTGGAAAGAACTTCATTTTAAAGACTCTATAGAATAGAGAATCCTTATTATGAAGTAATCTCCAAGCCTGTTTGGCCAAGAGAGCATCGTTGAAATTGGCTAGATCTTTGAAACCCATTCCGCCTTCATTTTTTGGGAGACAAAGTGTGTCCCATCTCACCCAATGGATTTTTCTTCGTTCTCCTTTCTGCCCCCACCAAAACCTTCTTATTAAGCTTTCAATTTCAGAACAAAGTCCAACTGGGAGTTTGAAGCAGCTCATTGTGTAGGTTGGGATAGCCTGAACAACGGCCTTGATAAGAATCTCCCTTCCAGCTTGTGAAAGAAGCTTCTCCTTCCACCCCTGCAGTTTTTTCCATACCCTTTCCTTTATATAATTGAAGCTTGCTTTTTTGTTTCTACCCACCAGTGAAGGTAACCCCAAATATTTTTCGTACTGAATGATTTCAGGAATTCCCAATGCCAATTTAATTTGATCTCTAGACTCAACCTTCGTAGATTTACTAAAAAAGATTGTCGTCTTGCTACGGTTAATTCGTTGACCTGAGCATTTCCCATATACATCCAGAATATCCAAAACTCTTTGGCACTCCTCGTTGGTGGCCCTGCAAAACAGCAAGCTATCATCTGCAAACAAAAGGTGGGTTAGACGTGGACTATTTCTACAAAGAGAGTAACCCTTAATATGTCCTTGGTGAGCTGCTTGGAGAAGAAGCCCATTAAGACCTTCAGTACAAAGTAAGAATAGAAAGGGGGATAAGGGGTCGCCCTGTCTGATGCCTCTTGTTGGTGTGATCATGCCTTTAGGTTCCCCATTCACCAGTATTGAATAGGTCACCGTCTTGACACATAACATCATGAGTTTGATCCAGTGATCTGTGAACCCCATTTTAACCATGACAGATTCTAAGTACCCCCACTCCACTCTATCATATGCTTTACTCATGTCCAGCTTAATGGCCATGTAACCTTCCTTCCCTGAGTGTCTCTGCATACTGTGTAAAGACTCAAAAGCTACAAGAATATTGTCAGAAATAAGACGACTCTTAGTGAAAGCACTTTGATTCTCAGTGATAATATTAGGCAAAATTTTCTTAAGTCTATTAGTTAGAACTTTAGAGAAAATTTTATACAAAACATTGCATAAGCTTATGGGTCTAAATTCAGATGCAAATTCGGGATTCTTCTTTTTTGGAATGAGTGTGATAAAGGTGTGATTGAGGTGTTCAGGTAGAGAGGCAGAATTAAGGTAATGCAACACAGTGTTAGATATATCATCACCAATTAAATTCCAGTAGTGTTGATAAAAGAGAGGAGGCATACCGTCCGGCCCAGGGGCCTTAAGTGGGGCCATTTGGTTAATGGCTTGCTTTACCTCCATATGAGTGAATTCAGAGGAGAGCTTGGAGTTCATTTCCTCAGTAATCACTGTCTAAATTGAGTCTGTAGCTGAGTCACAAACTTGCTGGTTTTCTGAACTGAGGAGATTCTGGTAGTATTGCACTAGACATTCCGCTATCCCCTCATTTTCCTCAAACACATGGCCATTGGAGTCCTTCAGCTTCCGGATTAGATTTTTCCTCTTCCTTTGTGAAGCTTGGCTGTGAAAGAACTATAAGTTTCTATCTCCAAATTTTGCCCACAAGACTTTGGACCTCTGGAACCAAAGTCTATTTTCCTTGTCAACTAACTCAGCAATTTCCTTCTTCAATTCTCTGACCTGTTGATTATTTCCGGATCTCATGGCTACTTTTTCAGCATCTTTTAACTCCTTTCTCTTTCGACTTAACACCACTCTAACATTGCCAAAGCAATTCCGATTCCAAACTCTTAATTCTTTACCACATTTGTCAATTTTACGAATGACATGATCCTGCACATCTCCATCTTCCCTAGAAAGCCACACCGCTTCTACAACCTCTGAGCACCCACGGTCTGAGAGCCACATTTCTTCAAACCTAAATGGTTTAGAGAATGTAGGAATATCTAAACCATCCAAGGTGATCCATAGTGGTAAGTGATCTGAAGAGTCTGAATGCAGGTGATGTACTTTTGAACCTGAGAATTTCATGAACCAATCGTGGTTGGCCAGACCTCGATCCAATCTTTCCCACAGTGAGTGACCATCTGCAAAATGCTTTCTCCAAGTGAATTGATCGCCTACATACCCAAGATCAAGGAATCCACACTCATCTATGACATCCCTAAAAAGTTGCATCTGAGCTTGGCTTCTATTGTTACCCCCCAATTTTTCTGAGTGTCTGGTGATTTCATTAAAGTCTCCAGCGCATAGCCAAGGGAGGTTGTGTTTTGTGTTGAGTAGTCGGAGTTTATTCCAGGCTTCAATTCTCATGTGAGTTGCTGGTTCTCCATAAAAACCTGTGAATCTCCATGCTTCATCATTGCCTTTGTTGATAATTGAATCTATATGATGTTTGGAGAATGAATCTACGTGTACATCCGTGGAATTCTTCCAGTATAGAGCCAAACCCCCACCACCTCTATGATTTCTTTCCACGTAAAACAAATTATCAAACTTGATATTCCTTTGGACTTCTTTTAGCCTAGCTTCGTCCGCCCATGTTTCGGCTAAAAACACGACGGAGGGATCTTTAGCCCGAATCAAAACTTCAAGCTCCTTCCCTGTACGTAGGTTCCCAAGCCCGTGACAGTTCCATACTAAGAGACTCATTGTGCCTGGCGGGGCTGCTGAGCAGCCTCCACCATTTTATTTTGTTGACAATCTTCCTTTGAAACCTGTATCTTTTTGCAAGGTAACTCGGGAAGAACTTCCAACTCCTCGTCTCTGTTTCTTTTTGTGGCCGTGGGTTCTTGAGTAAATTCAATTTCCATAGAGCTATCACGTGCTAGCCTTTTCCAAGATCGCAAAGTTCTGTTGGCTGCCACGTGAGGAGCTTGTTTCTGATTTATTTGGGTGTGATCTGGCATAGAGGGTGTTACCGTGGCATCATTGCTTGCTAATACTTGAGTAGTATCAATTGAAGTGGAGGCCACGTGATTTTCACAACTGTCAACAGTCCCAAGAGCAACGTCTATTTCCTGTATCTGCGCATCAAAGTCAATTGAATCAGTATGGTAAGTGTATAATGCAGATTTGGACGTTATTACCTCATTTATTGGAATGCGACTTTTCTGGGATTCTGGCAAGGATTGCGCCCCTGTTTTACTTGTTTTCGTAACGGGTACCTGAAGCCGATTCACGCCGTTATTCTCGCCGGGATCGGATCTTACCGTACTCGTTCCGGTTGGTCGAACCTCCGTGTTAGTTGTCGTTGTTGTTTGCTTTGATGCTCCTCCCAGTCCGTCGCCCATACCAGAGACAACGGTGAAAGAAGTTTTCCCTGGGTTAAAAGGCGTCGCTCTCAACCACGGTCCGTACTCCGTAGGTTCTGTGTTCCTTGAATCTTTCCTTGCTAACCAGAGGTCACAGTCCTTCCCATCATGAGAAATCAGACCACACCAGTAACAAAAGTTTGGAAGCTTTTCATACTTAAATGAAATCCATTGTTCAGTGTTATCATCCAATGCGACTCTTCGACCCCAGCAGAGAGGCTTTGAAACATCGATTTCCACATGAACACGTAGAAAATCACCCCCCACCAACTCATTTGGGTTCGTACATGGTGTTACCTGACCGAGAGATTCTCCTAATTCAATTGCCGTCTCTGGGTCCAACATACTTATCGGTAAACCGTATATTTGCACCCAAAATTTCAGTTTAGTGAATCTTAGGTATCTCGGCGGTGTGGAACCATCAAACCTCTGAAGAAGGACTGCGTGTTTATCGAAAGTCCAGGGTTCATTGGCAAGAACCCATTCTGCATCTGCTTCGAGTTCAAAGACGAATAATAGAATGTGATCTCCGGCTTCACGAACTTTGAAATCTTTTTTGGCTCTCCATAGAGGTTTGAACGTGCGACCTATGGCTTCCACGTTGAGAGCTCTTTTTGTGAGGAACTTAGCAGCCAAAATATACTCCTTTCTTCGTATATTTTTGGATCTTGATAGACTAAGCTTAACATCTTCTTCTTCTGTCAGTGATAATTTTTTCCAGTCGTAAAGGATTTCGTCCATGAGGTTTAGCAATAATGGAAGAGTGAGAATAAAGAAAGTAGACCACACGTAAAAGAGAACGGAGGTCAAGGATCCCTACTGCTATGGAGGATTCAGCAGAGGGGAGGGTTTATCATTCCGGGGAAGATAAGGTAGGTTCTACGCTCTAGTGTCTCAGGGAGAAACTAGGGCGAGAAAAATTCATTAAGTTATTATTAGTTTTGAGAATTCTTTGAAAAACTTAATACTAAGAAGGAAAAAAAAAAAAAAAATATATATATATATATATATTGAAGCACACCTATGACCTATTTGAATTGAGGGAGGAGAAGGGAAAGTGGAGTAGAATTAACTAAAAATTAGGCTAATTTTCAATCAATTCTACTCTACTCCTCTCTACTTTCCGTCCTTCTTCCTTAATCCAAACGGATCACTAATTTCCTACTGTTTCATTCATATAGTCTCTAAGACTGATAAACATGTTCTCAAGGCTGATTTTTTACCAAGTTCGTGTTTTGCTGTACAACTCTTTTAATAGACGTAAAATGCAAAGATAAATGGCTCATATCTTTTCCTTTCCTAATGGTGGATTCCATATTTCCAAGGATCAGCAAGCAAACATTGAAGATAAAATCAAGCACAAAGTCCAAAATTTAGGGAAAAAAAAAGTCTTAATGGGCTAAAATAAGAGGATTCGTTGAAGAAAAAATATATATATTTAATAAAAGTGTACAAAAGACTGGGGAACTTTGCCCATCTACACACTGGGCCTAATGCTTCCCACCTTCTCATACAAAAGGGCCCAGCGGGCCAAATAATGGGATAATCCATGAGCCTCTCTGAAAACATGATTTACAAACAAAAGGGGAAGGACACGACAATCTCTCCGATAATAATGCTCTTAATTGGATCAGTTGGAAATAAACTTTTTTTTTTTTTTTTTTTTTGAGGAAGAGTTAGAAATAAACTAAAGTGGAACACTTCAATTTTTAAACTAGTTGAACTAGACCTATCTAGATGATAACACATGTCCAACAATGGACACATGACATTATCCGGATGGGTCCAGTATAACTGGATTCTAGACTCAATTTTTATCATTAATAATATACTAGATTGAATAAAGCTTAATGCTTAAGCCAATTGTTAAATAAAAGCAAATTAACGAGTTTTGATTTAGTTTCATCAATAAAAACATTAAATTAAAACAACTAAAGAAGCAACCTCTTTACTTTGGTCACTAAAATCTCAATATCTTCCTGCATTGCTTCTGTGCACATTGAATCCAAAGCCCCTTACAACTTCAAGACACAGTTTTCTAATAATAAATTTCTTTTTATTTTTTGTTTGGTCTCACACTTGTAGACAAAATCAAATAAAGAACAAAAGCAGCATTGCACCAAAGGAAGCATGTAAACAAGAAGTTCCTGCCAATTTGGATTAGAATCTAGAAAACTTAAAAATTTTCAGATTTATTTAGCATTTTAAAGTAAAGTACCATGGAATTGGAATACTATAAATGGTGCCCCTTGCACTCTTTACCTTTGAGCAGTGATTTGAGTGAAACTGAATGAAACCAACGAATGAATCTTTGTTCTCCTCCCCCAAATGGCTCTTGCTTACCAAGTTTTTACATTTTCATTGACACTCTTTCCACATTCTTCTTGAGAGATTTGTAAGTAACACAATAAAATATTAGCTTTACTAAAATAATTCCCTAAAGAGCCAAGGGGCTTGATAGCTAATAAAAGAGCTGGTATTTATTTATCTTTTCTTCAATCATATTTTTCAATATATGCCACATCTTATCTTAGGTTCAATGTCAGATTAGATTTTGAGTTCAGATTCTTTTCGTGTGACTTATGGTAGTATGGTACTGACAATTTGATAAACTTTCTTCTTGCAACGAAAAATTTACAATGTACTAAGATAATTATGTTTTGATAATTCACCCATCAATTCATTGATATTATTTTTAGGCTAAATTGCAAACAGAACCCTTAAAATTTGGAAGTGTTTAGATTTTACATTTTGAAGTTTTAGAATTTAAGGGTATAAAATCCAAACAACTTCAAATTTTAAGGGTTAAATTCTAAATTCTGAAATTTCAAGGTGTAAAATCTAAACATCCTATGTGGGTCCTTTTTGAACGATGCCCAAGCCCAAGTAGAAACAAGGACCCCAGGCCTTTTACTTGTTGTTTTAAGGGACTGGGCTTGCTTCACCGTAGCTAAATGGGCTGATTACGAACTAGATGGTGCACAGAACATGAATCCTACAACACATACATGCTAGCAAACAAAAAAAAATATGTATCGAACAGCAAGAAATAGTAAAGGGGCAATGTGGTAGAGAAAAACAAAATAATACGTTTGGGGGGGCCTTAAGACAATGTGAAATATTCCATTACTTTCTTAATTGTGTAATACATTATGCTCACTAGGACGTGTTACAAGGTCCAAATAAGTTCAAAAATCACAGACTTAGATGGCTCTTCAGGCCTCTAAGGCTTGCAAAGTTTGAATTCCTTTGAATCTGATTGTGTTCTCTAATGGCTATTTGAGGATACCGGGTGATAGTACCCTCTTTCTCTTTCTTTTTTTGAATTCTAACAGAGTTTTCTCAATGATTCTATTCTAATTCACTGTTGCTGAATGACCTTCACTACTGGCTGCTTCCCCTTTTTATAGTGTCATCCTAAGGTTCTCGGGGTACTATTGATTCCCTCCATTTGCTCCCCTGGGTACCAGAACCAATGTTGTGTCAGCAACATTGGTGGCTGGCCCCTTCCTCATTCCTCATTATTTTCTTCTTTTGGAGTTTCTTCCTCAAAAGCCTTCTGCGGCCTTTCTGTTCTGGTATGTCTTAAAGAGCTGGCCTTAGGTCTTTCTCCTTTCAAGGTTTCTAGTTCCCACTAGGAATGGCAATGGGTCGGGTTCAGACCGGGTTTTTTATACTCGTACCCGACCCGCGGGCCACGATCCACAGCCCGAACCCAACCCGTTTATTAAACGGATTTTTTTTTTCCGGGACCTAGACCCGCCCCGCCCAACCAGCCACTTCAAGGCCCAATCTTCAACCCCTAACAGTGGCCCAATCAATTAAAAAAATATATTTGTTTTCTAGAGAAAAAATGAAACACAGTAGCAGTGCAGCACAAACAACAAATCCAAATAAATCTCAAATCAAATCCACCATACCCATTCAAATTTCCTATTCACAAAAATCAAATACATTTGAAATCAAAATCTAAAACAAGTACATGCAAGGAACATCAAATCTTAACAACAAAATCTAAATCCCTAAACCCACAGGTTAAACAAAGAGAATCTAATCCCCAAGCCCACTAATCAAATAAAGAAAAAATGGAAGAAGAACATCAAAAACCATTGTCGTAAATCACTGTGGTTGTGGTCGTTGGCTTCAGTTATCAATAAACTCGGTGCATAGTAAATATAGGGAGCAAAATTGAACGAAACTTGGTGAGATCGGAGAGGCTTTGCGGCGAGAATCTTAGATTTTCTTCTTCATGTTCTTCAGCAAAGAGAGGCTAGAGCATGAGAGAGGGGCGGCTGACAAAGCTTGGGACGGCGACGAGAGTTGGACCGGCAGTGAGAGGTTAAGTAGTTGGCCGAAGGTGAGATTGAGAGTGAGTGAGATTGTGATTTGTGAGTGAGTGAGTGAGATTGTGATTTATGAGTGAGATTGTGTGAGTGAGAATGGTGGGCTGTGTGAGCTGAAATGAAATGAGGAATAGAAATTTTAGGGTTTATAACAATATATATATATATATATGTGTGTGTGTGTGTGTGTGTGTGTGTGTGTGTGTGTGAGGGTATTTTAGTAATTATATATAACCGGGTCGGGTCGGGTCTGGGTTTGGGCCAAGTTTTCATAAAAACCCGAACCCGACCTAAACCCGGTTCGAGTTTTTTTATTTTATTTTTTTTAACCGAAACCCGACCCTATTCCTTATCGGGCCGGGTAAAACCCGACCCATTAAGGTTGAGCTAGGCCAAATACCTGCTGGTCGAGCAGAAATTGCCATCCCTAGTTCCCACCTTTTCAAACTCAACTTTTGGCTGTCTTTCCCTTTGTCATTTTTCCCAAGTGAGCTAATTCTTTCTTGCTAGGTTGAAAGATTCTCAGTCATCTCCCTTCATGGTTCTTTTTTCTGGGTTCCCCGAGGTACCAGCCCCTTGTTCATGAATTGTTGGTTCCTAAGCCTTCTGATTCCTTTCTGCATCATTGGGTGGCTAATAGGAACATATTTGTTCTCGTTCCTTGTGTTTTTTGGCATCCCCTTTGAACTGTCTTAGTCTAACCTTGGTTTTGCTGCACATCCCGAGGATCCTGAGCTCCTAGCAGTCCCTAGGTACCCCGACCTAGTTCTTACCACTGGGCTCCCTAGCAATTTTCTAACCTTGGCGGGTTGGGCTTTTCTTCCTCCCTTCATTTAATGAGTTCTAAGGCTTACCCATTCGTGGGTTTGGTTTCCTCCTCAAAACCCTTAATGAATTTGGGCCTACCATATTTTTTTTTTATTGCAGACTCAAGTATTTTATTTTTATGGAGTTCAATTCTATTTAATAAATGAATTTGGGCCTACCATCATTTTATTTTTATGGAGTTCACTAAATTAATTACTATTTGGAAAATCGAAAATAAATGGAATGTTCTACTATCTGAATTAAATTAAACTATTTAATAAAAATAAATCTACGAATACAAAATGTAAAAATCTAAAAGCGTAAAAAAAATATGATAAGAATGGATCTAGAGCGGTTGATTTCACCTAACAAATCCCACACAATTTATTCTTCCTAATTATTAAATTCTAATAATCTCCCGTTGATGATTAAAAATTCCTCAAGTATTCAATATCTTCTTTTGAATAATATCAAAAATATCTTCAACTAACAATTCCATATCTCTATGCAAATTTAATTAATTGGAGACTCATTATGTACTTTGAATTTTCTGAAAAATCACACTAATCGCGGTAAAGCATCTCTACTTTAGCTCAACTAATGGTGTTTAATTCTAGAACTAAAATAACAAATCACCTCTCAGTTTCATTGTAATTCAATTGATCAAACAATAATTCGTAAAAAAATAGTAAGCATTAAGAATAAGAATTAAACACTCAATCATGGAAATATTAAAAATAAAATAACTCAGAATATAAATTGTGTGTTCATTGCTAAACTACATCACTGCTCTAGAAAATAAAATTTAGTTCATAATCAAATTGAAAAGAAAACAAATAAAACTTATGTCTTTCATCTAAACTGGTTGATCAACATGAAGCTCTTGCCTTTGTCCTCAGATCCTCCTCTTCAGAAAGACTCCCAAAAAAAAAATACTTTAATGCGGCCCACTGAATTTTTGCCCTAAAGAGCCTTTAAATAGGTAAAGGAATCCTATTACAAGTTGAATTCCCATTTTGGAGAAAATCCCAGATTTTTAGGCTTCATTTAACCGACTATTTTGGCCCATTTAACTTCAGAATTCAGGCTTTTGGTAAAATACAAAGTTGTAGCCCTTTAAATTAACTTTCCAACCCAACTTGAATCATCTCGATTGAACATCTGAGCACAAAGTTATGCTGAAAATACTAACTGATGTGCAGGCTGGAATCCTATTCCGAATTGGACTTGGATTTGGTGCAAATTTCCTTTGATTCCTTGCTCCAGTTGGACTTAAATTTAATTGGGTTGGTCTTCTCTTGAATTCATGCCTGGCTGGATGTAAGTTGACTTGATTCAATTGGCCTAGCCCCACTTTGCATGTAAAGCCCTTGTAGATTAATTTGAAATCTTCTCATTCCTTCAAAGCACAAATGAATAGATAAATATAAATAAAAATCAAATCAAATCAAAAGAAATAAAGGAAAACTAACAATTTTAATAAATAAGAGGATAATAAAAATCATGTAAAAATTACACTTATCATCTTCCAATTCAGATTCGGAGGATAGCTATGATGAAGAAGGGAACTTCTCAGCATTTATGACTATTGCTCATGTTGAATTTTCAGAGGACTTGAATTTGCTTGTGCAAGAACTTAGGGAGCATAGTGATGAGGGATCCGTGGGAATTGTAGAGGAATCGGATGCTGAAGTAGATGAAGATACAACCGGTCTTCAAGAGAAGTACAACTCTCTCCTTGAGAAGTCGGGAGAGTATGCAAGGGTGGCCAAGGCAGCTATGAAGAAGATGAAGAAAGCAAAGGAGGACTATAGAAGTCTTCTAGTAAGATATAAGGAGGCCAAGTGTGAGATTGAGACGTTGAATGGTGAGCTAACCGAGGCTTACACAAAGGTGAAATTTCTTGAGCTTGAGGTGGCTCAAGCAAATGCCAAAGTAGACCGAGTCTCTACCAAGAAGCTTGATGATGTCATCTCTTCTCAAAAATCTTTCTCTGACAAAACCAGGTTGGGATATACTGGAGAAAGTAGTTCGGGTGTCAAAGTAACCAAGGAAGTAAAGTTTGTGAAGGCCAAAGAACCAAAAGGATTTGTCCCTACTATTGAGAAAGCAAATGTGGAAAAGAAGAAAAATATGGCTGACCAACGAGTGTTGAATAAGCCTCACAACCAATCAACGATCAGGTCTGAAGCCAAAGGGAGATCACCTCCAAAATCTCAAAGAGGTCCGAGAACGAACCATGTATGCCATCATTGTGGACTTTAAGGACACACCAGACCTAATTGTCATAAGCTTAGAGCATTGAATAATGCTAGGGATCAAATGTCAAGAGGACCAAGAGATGACAAGAGGAATTGGGCTGTTGGGCATCCAAGAAGTCAAAATGGAGATTCTGGTGTAATGGACGTAATGAAGATGATTGAGGCATTCACCACATGTTTGGAAAACTTCAACAGTAGGTTTAAAGGTCACAACTCACGTACCCAATCCTATAGGGATATCATCCCAAACGCACGTGACGTGTGGGTGAAGAGGGGTACTCATGCATGATTATCTCCTATGTCCTTGTAAAAATACTTCCAATGCTTTGGATCATAGGTTCATGCATCATATCATGCATTGTTTTCTGTTTATAGCATGTTTCTTTCACAAGTTTTGCTCTTTCTTGTTGTTATTGATCTTACTTTTCTTGTTCTGTTTTTGAGTGTGTTCAAAAAATTCAAAAACCATAAAAATTGAAAAATCTTCAAAAAGTTTGATTACTTGTTTTGTGTGTATCACATGTGAGTTTGGCCTAGTACCTTCGTACTAATGGCGTAGTGCATTTACGAGCCTAACTTGTTCTGTATGCACATATATCTTTGTGAAATCTTGAAATCTATGTGTGACTATTGTAAATAGATCTTCAAGCTTGTCATGAATGATTGGTCAATAGTCTTGATGGTCTTGATACTTGCATAGACTTGTGCTTATATCTCTTCCCACTTTATTTTTATGTTTTTGCTATAGAGCTCACCAAATGTAAATCTCACAATGAAAAATGGATTATGAGCTACAAAAGCCTGTCGCACATACTAGTATTTTACTAGGAAAAAAGGAAAGCGACTTTTGAATTGAAATGTATGGTGCTCAAAAAGCCAAAGGCTAACTCTACATGTTGAAATATCAAAAATTTCAAACACCGATCTTAAAAAGAGATGTATTATCCAAAAATGATCAATTGTTATGATTTTTGCAGAAGCCAAATTAAAAGCTTCTAAGTTTTGTAATCATTCCCTTGTGGGAGGTCATATATGCTCATTTCTATAATTGAGATAGTCCACTTGATTTCGTACCAGTTATGTATAACTTGATTGAATTGATCATTGAAGCTTCACTTTGGTCTATGGACTATTCCACATTTGATACTCACACACAACACTCAAGACTTTGTTCAGATAATGCCTATCTCATTTGTGTGATTATACATGTTCAAATGTGATGTGTATACTCAAATACTTGTTGATCAAAACCCAAAAATATTTTTGAGTATTTTATATGTTTTTGAAAGTGATTTTATACTTTCGTGCTTTTAGTTCTTGTTCAAAATGCATTTTTGTGTTTCTCTTCAAAAACTGGTTCAGAGTTCTTTTTGCGAGAATCTCGCGACTTAGAGCTTCCCGTGAAATGTGCTTGAGGGAAATTAAAAAGTCACATTTTCATACAGAAACTCTCGTTACTGCCTCGCAAGTATTTTGGGACTAAACACGTCTCTCGAAATGGTTTTTAGGCAAAAACTGGTAATTTTCAATTTCACACAGAAGCTATCGCGACTGTCTCGCGATTAGTTCACAACTAAAAGCTTCTCGCGAAATATTTTGAGATTCAGTGGCCCATTTCGCGACTGTTTCACTACTTTCTAACCTGTGAAAAAGGCGTGTTTTCAGTTTTTATGTAGTAGATGTGACAGGTTTTCAAAAATTCTTCACTTCCCTCGCATAGACTCTCTCAAACCCCCTTCAACCCAAAACTTATTTTTCTTCAAAACTCCATCAATTTCAAGTTTATATTTGCAAAATCTCTTCAAGGTATGAGTTTCTGATACTCTCTCTTATCATTTTACTGAGATTATGAAGATTTTAGCTTACGGATTTTGTATATTGGGGATTTTCCGAAAATGGGTTGGGGTTCTTAGTTTTTGTGGAAAATTTTCAAAATCTTTGATTGGGCTGAGTCCCATTTGCTGTGATTGTTCTTGTGTTGGCCCCTTGTGGTAGATTGAGCTTGTATTAAGGCATTTTTCACTATGTTCATGCATTCTAGATAACTGTTGTGCATTGTTGCATGTCAAGTGCTTGACAAAATGTCCTAGTGACATTTTTGTGCTAAATTGGATTCAAGTGAATTCCAATTTCTGGGTTTACACTTGTTTGACCTTGTTTAACTTGTTTTGGTCATTGATTATGTGTTTCACACACTTTGCCCATGTTGCACACACTTGGCACTCCTTATGCATCACATGCTGCACACATATACATCAGCACATGCTCAGCAAAGACACACATGCACAGTGATTCACTTCATGTATTTTGCTACTGTTTACATGGTTAAACACTTATAGCATACTGTTTGAGTTTATTTACTCTGTTTTGAGTTGGTTTTACTATGTTTTAAGTTTTTTTTTACTTATACTTTGAGCTAACATGTTTCTAATCATATTTTGTGTTCTGCTTTGTGTTTACACACTTGTTTCTTTTTTGTTTTGTATTTCTTTGCACAGATGGCTCCTACTAAGCATGCAACCACAAAGAAACCAACTTCCAAACGTGCACGCACTGATTCTGATCATTTCAAGTCTGCTGAAGCTGATATGAAGTATAATGACTACTATAAGGATAAAACGATCATCATGGAAAGGGTCGTGCAACTGGAATCACTTGAGGGCACTTTCATACCTGAGGTGTTCAAAGAAAGAACTTGGACCAAGTTGTTGAACCCAATTGGGGTTGTTTATTCAGAGATAATCAAGGAGTTTTTCTCCAATGCTGCTATAGAAGGGGATCGTATCGAGTGTTGGGTAAGGCACAAAGAATTTGTGATTACAAGGGAGATCATACAAGACTTTTTGGAGATTCGTCCTCCATCTCAGCCAATCTCAGTCCAATATGAAGACAGATTGGGGTCCACTAAGGAGATGGTGACAATACTTGGTGGTACACCGAAGAAGTCATCCATGAACACAATACCATTTTCACCAGAGATGAGGACTTTGGCCTATGTGATGATTCACAACCTGTACCCGGTCACCAACCTCACTACATTGTCAGCTCTAAGGACAATGTTTTTGTATGATCTCTTCACCCACAAGGAAATTGATATTTGTGGACACACCCTCTATTTGTTGAAAAAGAGCATTATGAAGCAGAATTCAAGGACTATAATGCCCTTTCCCTCTCTCATTATGGGCCTCATTGCAAAGGAGCGCCTTAAAATTCCGAGTGGCCTCAAAGTAGCTCAGAGGGACTATCCCATTGGTGCACATACATTCACTAGGAGCACAGCTCACATCAAGGGCTCCAAAACAAGTGTGCATACGATACCACAGGATCGTGTTGAGGACGAGGGTGGAGATATAGAGGAGGAGATTGATAGATTCAATTCTACTCCAGAGACTTCAGCACAGCCATCCTCTTCTGCACCAGCACGAGGACTAGATAGACTTAATTGCCTCCTGGATAGAGTGAACCAGATGTTCACCACTCCCATGTACAGCACACCGCGACCCAGTTTGCTTATATCCAGGGTCAGATCATGGCTTTATCCTCACAGATCGATGATTTATCCATGGACCAGGGATCAGATTCAGCATCCGATCAGTTCTAGCCTCTTTAGCCATTCTGGTCAAAAAGGGGGAGAAAATTTTGAGAGAGAGCCTGCATAGTGTTAGGGGGAGCATAGGTTTAGGCTTAGAAATATTGGTTATTGGTTCACAGGCGGTTTACTTTTGTTTATTTTTAGCTTTTATAACTGCTGGTTTATGTTTATGCTTTTACTGCTTTTGTTTAAAACTTCAGTACACTTTGTCTTTATTAATTCAATCTTATATTTAGTACTTGAGTTTGTGTTTACCTTATTGCTTTGTAGCATTTTTTTAGTACTTTTAGATATTGATATTTTGTCTTGAGTACTTCACACTTGTGCCCTAGTAGGATCTTGTTTCTAGATGCATATACTTCATGTATTTTGCATTGGTCGTGTGTTGGACATACAAGTGATCATAAGTGATTGCTCTTTATTTGCATGTCCGGATGACTAAACTTGTTTGATCAAGTTTTTTTTGTTTACATGATATCTAATGTTTACAAACTTAATCGCACTATGCTTGCTCGTGTACATACCTTGTATTCAACTTGTCATAAGCTTAATGAAAGTTTTGTTTGTGTGCAAGTGTTTCAGGTTATAGGTATAAACATGCAAGTGCTTCACAGTTTCTAGATTAGATGTGAGTGAGTTTTGCCACTGTTCCCAAACTCACGTTAAGTCTAGAGTCTGTTTTAGGGATTTTGTCATGGGATAGCCAAAGGGGGAGATTGTAAAGTTACAAATATGTATTTTGTTGGCTTTTATTCCATACCAAAATTTATTGTAATTATATTCAATCTTTTGTACCCTGTATTTATTGTGGGATTTAATTGTAAGGGTTGTGTGTTAGAGAGAGAGAGTGTGAAGACTCAAGCAATTGAAGCCAGAAGTTCTTGCGGGTATCTCGCGACTAAGCATCCCGCGAAGTGAAGCATGTGCCTTGCACATGACTGGAATGCGAAGAGTTGGTACAGATGGAGACAGCTGTGTTTCGCGAGTATCTCACGGGTAAGGCCTTCCCGCGAGACACCCGCAAAACATTCTGTTTTACCAGACTGTACTATCTGATACACACTATCTGTACCCACACTATATATACCCACAAATGATAAGGAGTGCTTCTGAGAGAAAACTCTAGTCTCAAACCTTGAAAGTTAGAGATTATCATACCCATATATCTCTACACATATGCTTATGGATTTCCTCAACTCCTACCTCTCCATTTCCATACCATTGAGAAGTTGATAGCCCAAACACTTACCACACCCTTTCAGAGTGTCAAGTGATAGTTTGGTGCTACTGGGAAGCATTAGAAGAAGCCAAAGATGGCAGATGCAACATGGAGCTTGTTGCGGGATCCGGAGAGCTAGACAAGACATGATTCCAAGAAGCCTTGTTGGAGGGCTTAGGTACAGCGGGTAGATTAGGCTTGGAAGGTCTCTTGCTAATCCATGTATCTAAACTGATTGTTTAGTGGATCGATTACTGCTTGGAGGGCGGCGGAGAGGTTTTTCGCCGAATTCTTCGGTTTCCTCTTCGATAACACATGTGTGTTATCTTGTATTTGCATCTTTCTTCCCTACTCTTTTACATTCCATTTTACTGCTGTGTTGTCTTGATTATGGATTAGAGTAGCCTGTTTGTTTATCCACTCGCATTTACACTATTCTGCACTTAGAACTAAAGTTAGTGTAAAATCTATTGAGCCGTAACTTTAATTTGGAGGTCTAAACAGCTCTTGTATTTTTAACACACTTTCGAGCTTTCATAAGAAAAGCAGGAAACCATTTAAACCGCGATTGAACCGCCCAGGTTTGAAAACCGTGGACGATTTTCATGGTTCAGGTTAGAACTATTTTTGTTAACAAAAATAAAAGCATTTACAGACTCACAGCACCAAATCACCATTGTTGAAGCTTCAATCATAAGATTCCGTCAAATGCTGAACTCGCATCAAAGTTCCAGTAAGTTTTGGGTGAAAAATGCTTTTAGCCACTGAGTGCTTTTGCCTTCTAAGAGATTTTTTTGACCAAAAAAAAAAAGAAAAAAGAAAGAAATAAAGAAAGAAAGGAGCAGCCACTGCACTTTGATGACGTAATGCTCTTCAATAGTTTTTTGACCAAAAAAAGAACTATAACTGTTTCCGTGAGTGAGACTGAGAAGGAGGCAAAGAAAGAGTTTTGTGAGGAGATTTGCGAAGAAGAAAGAGAGAATGGGGAACACCTGAAGAAATGTGTAGGCATTGGGAAAGTAAAAAAGAGGCATTGGGAAGGTAAACAATTTAAATGGGTGGATGAGAAAAATTTAAGATAATAGTAAAAAAAAAAAAAAAAAAAAAAGATAAAGATGTAGAATTAAAAACGGTGGAGGAGATAAATCAATCAATCAATCAAATGGTGGAGAAGAAGGAAAAAAAAGGGGGGGGGTGAGGGGAAGGAAAAACGGATTGGACTAGCTTAGGCAATTGGAAAAGTTCCCTTCTCACATCACTTCCTCTTCAGTAGTGATCATTGATTGATTTTTTTATTAATTATAAAATGGGCTGACTCTGGATTATGTATAACTTATAATTGAGTATTAAAAAAAGGTATGAAATTCTTAATAATTTATAGGAATCTTTACCAAATAATTAAATTTATATACATGAAAATAATATATATTCTCAATTTTTTACTAAATTAATTATTTATTTATATTTTAAATCATTATTAAATTAATTATGACATCATCAAGGTTCAACCTCGATTCGACCTCGGTCTGATCTCAAAAATATTGAACCTCTCTCTTGTTCAACTCTTTAAACCGTTCGGGTTTCAAAACCATGCTCATCTATGTGTAATTTGTGGATAAAAGTAATTATCATTACCGTCATTTTCAGCTTTTCTAATTTCCATGACAATGCAACTCTCATTTCACTCTAATTGCTTGTCCTCTAAATAAACCTGCAAAAACAAAATATACAACAGTGATCAGTATCTAGTGTCCAATGTACACGATTGCATACACAATTAAGTGCTTAAAATATGCTTTACAAACGATGCATTGGTGTATGACACGATATTTGCACGGTTTTGTTATATATTGTACCTTCTCTTTCTTGTTAATTATAATACATTGAGATATTAGGAAACATATCAAATTGGTCCTGTTCAATCAAATTCGGTCCATTCGATCTATTTCAGTCCACTGCGGTCCAATTCAGACCACTTTGATCTATTTAGTCCATTTGGTCCACATCTATCCAATTCGATTTATTTATTTATTTTGATACAAGATAGAAATTCTACTCTAGCCTAATCAAAGTGTATATATGTGTGAAACTCCCGTCTGGAAACTTAAACTCCGGCCCTTACCCCCCACACCCAATACTTGTAGAGTGACCATCGCGCCAAAGGTGCGCAATGGTCAATTCGATTTATTGGTAGAGATAGAAAGATAAAAAATAATTTTTTTTTTAATTTTAAGGAAGAACAAAATTATCTTCAACAAATTTTAGAGTACAAATTATACATTATATTACAATTATAAAATGATTATCTATTTTCGCGCATCAAATGGGTATGCGACTAGTTTATATAATTCTCAGTGTCAACTTGTGAACATACCAACTATCTTCTAGGTGGGGTGTACACTCTACATAGTCGTTATTTAAAATTTAAAAAAAAAAAAAAAAAAAAAAAAAAAAAAAAAAAGGGGTCTACGTATGTTCATATATTGCACCTAGCCTCCACTCTTTTTCTCTCTTTTTTCCTTTTTTTTAGCCTCAAACTTTGTGTTTTTCTATGATCCAAATTTTAACATCTTAAAAGAATAGAGAAAAAAATGTTAAATTCAACACAAATTTTTAAGAGCATTCAAGGTGGGGAGAATACAATCTTGTAGATACATTTTTTATATTCTTAACACTTTTACAATAATTTATTTTAAGAAATCAAATAATTTTTTTAAACTCTATGTATTTAGATTAATCTCTTAATTACATTGATATATAATTGTTTATTTAGTTTGTTATTAATATCAATTAATTATTTTTAAATTAGTTTTGCTTTTAATCTTGCCCTTGGAACTAAAATTCTGGCTCTGCCACAACCGCCTCATCCCGCATGGTAGGGCAAACTTCCTTGTCCCATTCCTGCCCTACCTCACAAAACTTTATTTCGTATTAATATGTCACACCCTGCTTCATATCTATTACAAGTATTAAAAAAACAAAAACAAAAAATTATATATATATATATATATATATCTCATTATTATAAATATACTTTAAATTACAATTAAATTTATTAAATCAAACCAAACTAAGGATTGAATAATATTATCTAAAGTGTTTAACAAGATAATATCACAATAAAACAAAATGTATTAATATTTATGCATTTAAATACTTATTAATACATACTAAGTTTTTAATACTAATAGAGCAGGGTGGGGTGAGTTAAGGCGGGGCAGGGAGAAATTGTCATCCCCAGTACATATATCTAACACAGTAATGACATAACTTAGTTTTTTTACTAATTACATGTCTATATCTTTATTGTTACACATCAATATTTTATTGACCCAATATGCTTCCCTAGGATGTGACCACGAAACACAACCACCGATAAGGGAGAATCCATAAATCAACGTGATGAACTCCGTTGAGTGCATCTCAAAATAGGGTCATGCCAAATACAGAACTCAAAATTATTTTAAAAAAAAGGTTTTAAATGATTGTTTAATTGTGTACATGGGGGGGAAAAAAAAAGAGTTTTAAATGATTGTTTAATTGTGTACGTGGAAATAGAGGTTATTAGAAAATTTTACAATCAATTATAAGTAATTTATTACAATAAATAAATAAAATAGTTGTTTTGGATCATGATTAATTTTTAAAATTTAAAATTTTAATTTGTTATATTACTCATACCTAGCTTGAACATGTACTTTGATGTTCTACGGCCCCAAACCAACTAAATCTATCCAAAACCATGAGCCATTCATCAATATCTGGGGTTTATGATTGGTCTTTTATTGCTTCATTTCAGCTAGGAGAAAAGCTTGGTTTTGAACCGTGTGTAACCTTTTTATTGTCCTTTAACAAAAAAGAATATAACATGTTTTTCTTTACTTATTTCATCTTCCAATTTGGTACAACATGGAGGCAAATGCGTTACAGATGTGACAATCAATGGCAAAACTGTTTTTTTTTTTTTTTTTTTAGAAAATCAATGGCAAAACTAGAGCAGCGTAAGTTGCATTGATTCACGGTGTAATTTGAATGGGTGTCATGTATGAAGAGAAATCTATGAACGTATTCGATACTTCTTTGACTTTTTTTTTTTTTTTTTGGCTAAATGACTCTTTGACTAGTCATATGTAATACATTAAACCAAATTCTCCACGTAACCATCTTCCACGAATGCATTTAAATTAGATTCTATTTTCTTCAAAAATGAAATGAACCTTATCTTTATAAGTTCCTTTTCTTCACTTTTTCTCCTTCCAATTTATTTCCCGTTTCTTTGTTGTCTTTTACTATATCCCAAGTCCAAAAGAATAGTCTTTCTTTTTTCCTATTGGGGTGAACAAGTTCTCCTGTACTTCCTAATTACAATACAATGTACAATAGTGATTCAACATTGACTTTTGTGCATTCTTTGTGTGATTTAGAAGTTATAAAACAAAAAGATGGACCATAGCATGAATTGTGGACTAAAAAGGAGAGTAGTAGAACATGGAAAACAACATTGCTAAACATAAATACATGTTTATCAGATATCACAATATTCTAAGAACCCGAAACTGCTATATTATCATATACGGTTATAAAGAGGTCAATGATATCTACATATGAGGGGGCCATGATTTGCCCTTTCTAAATGTTGCCAAGGATCATACATTTGCAGTCCATGTTCACATTTTTATTGTAAGTGCTGGAATAATACTAGGATCTTGGCTGCATTCTTCAAAAGACAAACATTGCCAAGAACATTTAGAGAATGCCAAAATCAAGAAAAATAAACGAAAAAATGAAAAAAATATTAGAGCATCACATTTGAAATTTGTTGTACGTGTTTTTATGTCCTGGGATTTTTCTATACTCCGAAAAAAAGTTGAACAGAAAATCTTTGCTTTGTGTTGCTGATAATCTGCTTGGGCCACTTGGTCATTTTCCTACTATTTTTTCATTGTACAAATGGAAAGACTGCCTCATTGAATCCTAACAATGTAATTTCAACATGCTGCTTCACTTAGCAGCATCTCTCTCTCTCTCTTTCTCCCTCATCTAGGGAATTAATAATGACATTCTACAACTGTGTAATCTGTGATAAAAGTAATCATTATCGTCATTGTCAGCTTTTCTAATTTCCATGGAAATCCAACCAACATTTCACTCTAATTGCTTATCCTCTGGATAAACCTGAAAAAACACAATACAAAGCAGTGATCAGTATCTAGTGTTCATGCACAAGGTTGCATACGCAATTAAGTGAAAGTGCATCAATGTGTATGACCAAAATATTTGCACTGTTTTGCTTTATTGGACCTTGTCGTTAATTATAATAAGAGAGAGAAAGCAAAGCAATTCATATTTACCTGGCCGTGTTTCTCCTCACTGAAGCTAACGGTTCTAACCTTCAACTCCCCTCTGCTTGTTGTCAGTTCATCTAATATCTCAGCATCACACATTTCCACTCCCCTATCCCCATTTCCAATATGTGGTGCATCCCTTTCCTGGTATAATATATTATGAGTTTTGCAGGTTAATGAAAAATAATATTGTCAACAATGAGACATTGGATGAAACCTACATTGAAAGATAGGCTGATAGAAACTCTTGGAGCACCAGCGACTTCCTCATACTCAGCTGCATCCAGTTCCTGCAAAGGATGCTTCGCAAAAAGCTTGGGGAGAATATGCTGCCTTATACTGATGAGAAGGAAGAATGGCAAAGGGAACAAGATTCCAGCTATATGAATCCATGTTATACCGAAACAGACCAGGAAGTATACGAATTGGAAGATTGTAAACGTGGCTATGTATTTAAATGGTACCGACTCCACAAAGGAAGCATGAACTCCTTCCAAGACCCTGCAATGATCAGCACAATAGGTATTAGAAAAATTGTTGGCAGCCAATACTTATATTACAAAATAAAGTGAAATCTCCAGCAAGGGGATGTCAGGAATTTAATGTTTCTTTTTTTAATATTAGGCATTCAATACTTCACAGCCATACAAGAATCAGTAAAATCATTGGCAGCTGTGTCTCATACATATATGCCAATAGGATGAAGAAATAATTTCTACTAAGGTTCTTTTGAAAACACTTGACTATCAGCATGTTCATTTCGTCCAATCAGGGGGCAGCTGGGAATAAATAATCATCAACAAGTCTCTTCCCTTTTTTAGACCCAATAATTTCTACATTTCATTCAACAACTTCATACCCTTCTTGAGAAATGAATCCACTAACGTTTGTGTGTATGAATATGTGTACATTCTCAAATGATTATAAAAATAAAAAATAAAAATAAAAATTACATTAGTTTGAATTTCACTTTGTTAAGTGACATAGATAAAGCAAACTTGGCTAAAATGTGAGCAGAAATGTAATGGATAAAAAGAACAACATACTTGTACCGCCGTCCAGGTGATATGAAAAGAAGGAGCATCCTTTCCCAAAACTGGTTCCCAGGAAGACTGTCTATGGCCATAAAAGCAAAGTATCCCCAAAGTACTGATGTAGGTATCTTCTTTATTGCAGGCATAGCAAAAACTGATGCTGCCACCATGAGTGACTGTAAGAGATTACTCACTCTCTGCTCATTAACTCGGACAGGCAGATGAGCATCAATGTGCTTCTCGGGATCAAATGTATCCTTTGCATTTTCATCTTTCATTACCGCTTCCTTCAAGTCTTCCAGCTCTTTAACCACTGAAGTAATCTGCAAAACAAGCATTTTAGGGTGCAGGAACCTCTTGCATATAGAATTTTGTATGCGGATGAAGTTTTTTGGGGGTGGGGGTATTGAGCCTATACAATCATTATAAACTCAAGAGAGTGTAAACAACTTTCTTGATAAAATAGTAATGACCATCTCAGAGAGGAAAAAATGTTGTTGAGGGAGGGATTCAAAGAAAACATGTTTCTTTCACAAGTTAGTACTAACCTGAGGAAGTATAACTTGACTGCTGTCCATTTCTATGAACACATCTTGCATCTTGCCATAGACTTCAGAGTTGCTAGCATTCTGCCTTATGCTTTCCTTGGCGCTCTCCACCATCTTCCTTCGCATCAACTGCAACTCATGCATTAGTTAAATTACTTGTCTAATCCAGCTCAATTACCAACTATCCCAAGTAAATTCCTATGACTTCCTATAAACCCACCTGCCTCTTGAGAACAGCAAGGCTTTTAGTGTGCATGGGGGACTGTGGAAGGACACCATTCGAAGGAGGTAACCCAAGCAATCCACAAAGCAAAGTCTGCAACCATGTTTTACAAATATAGAGCTTAAGTCTTCATAAATTGTACAAATAAAAATAAATGCCAACACAAATTACTAGTGATACATACCATGAAAGCTAGCAATAAGATATCATAATGATATGCAGAAGGGTTCTTAAGATTGAACTCCTTTTGTTGTGCCATCTGTGAAGCAACACTGTGGTCAAAAAAGTAAAGCCCCGCAATCATCACAGCAGGAATAAAGGCTGCAAAGATGTATGCTGGAGAAACGTTGCCCATGTCCTACAGAAGATATGAATCAATATATTTTGGTGCATACACAGAAAAACACACTCCTATCTTATACTTTCATGGAGGTTATGAGACACACTACAAGAAGAGAGCCTATTAGCGAATGCAAAAAGGGGGGGAAAATTACAGGACATAGTTTACCTTTACTACAGTCCAATGGTGTAAAGATGTGGATTCCCAAGCAAGAGGGCTGTAGAGCCTTCTGGGAACACCAGAGGGAACTTTTCCAGGTACACCGAATGACAGAGCTGTCCACACTAGAACCATCAAAGGAACCCCATAGTCTGCAATGAAGCTTCTAAACCAACCTGCATAACATAGTAATAACTTTCAGATTCAACATGTAACCTATTCAATGACTAGGCATAACTTTTGCTTGACAAACCTGTGCCATACCACCATGACCTCGCTTTTCTGCTCTTTAAAGCAGTGTAGAGAAGGCCGAAAGTAAATATGATTCCCAGCAATCCATTTGTGTAAAGCCACTGAAATTGATACTTCACTGACTTCGGGTCCTCAGCTTTGGGAACTTCAAACTCACTTGCCATTCCCTGTGATTCAGAATTTGTCAAGTGTTAAGCAGCATGCTTCTCAAGTAGATGTTGTATATCTCAAGTAGATGTTGTATACTCCCTAAGTTGATTCATTTCAAGACTGAAGTTACCTTGATAGCCTCTTGTATAAAGAGAACAGCAATCAGCATGCCAAACAGTTCACCTGCAATCCTCGTAAATTTATTGATGACTGTGCAAGCATTGAATATTGCAAGAATAAACAGCAAGAGAGCTGTCCAAACACAAACCCTGCATAATTTGTATCAATAATATCAAATTACATAAAATTCATTAAAAGCACATACTTAAACAAATGATGGTTGATTCCTATTACCATCCAGCCCAAGCCAAGAAGAGTCCGCGTCCCAAATCTTCCCTTCCTTTAGCAAAGTTGTACAAATATGTGTACATAATAACAGTTGGTTCTGCAACTCCCAATATTAAAAGAGGTTGTCCTCCAAGAATCGCATGTATGATACCACAAATAGCAGTAGAAGCTAAAGTTTCAACGGTGCTCAAGCTACCATCTGAACAGAATAAAATTTCCATTGCTTTCAAACTTATCAAAGAAAATAGGATAGAAAAGATTTTTCATTTAGTCCCGATTTGGTCACCAAGAAAGTGAGGCATAAGAAACAAAAATCAAAATAACAAAAAGCCTTAACATCTCAGTTCATCTTTGCCTTTCTACTAATTTATCAGCATTTGAACAAATCACTGAAGAAAAAGACTAGATGACTAACCTGTATCTCTGCTTAGTTGCTCACCAAAGGCAATGACAGGAAGAGCAGAAGCAAAGAATATGTAGGTGGTTGGGGCCAATATCCTAAAATGAGAAATTGATGGAATTAAAAATACAAATCCATGTGACAAATTATAAAGTAGGTGTATAAAAGACAATACAAATCACTCTATTCCAGCCATAAACCTTGTAGCTCAAGTATCACTTTCTAGTGTTTACATCGAAGACATGCAGGGTCCCCCCCCCCCCATTGTAACTAATGAATTATCAAAAAAATAATATACCCAATTCCAGAACGAAGACCGCTTGTCCAATCTTGTTTGTAACACTGTAATCTTCCTCTGACGTCATTTCCAATACCCCTGAAGGGAGCTCTCAAGTTCTCCATTTTTCTGATGAAGAAAAAAAAAATCCCATAATTTAATATAAAAAAGTCAGAACGCAGAAGTTCAATATCTTATAATTTTAATGAGAAAATCCTTTTTTTTTATTGACTTAACAGAAACAAAAACATATATGCATTAAAAAAATTCAAAAAAAATAAAAATAAAAGCAAACATCAAATGGCAAATAAATAAAAACCAGCAAACCAAAACAGAACAGAGTTAAAAACTAAAAAATCATGAAGAATAACTTCCATAAAAGAGAAAATAATTCCATGCAATGATTATATCAAGCAACAAAATTTTTCTTTTTTGTGAATGAAAAAATCACTCTTGCACTCCTGCAAGTCATTTGACTGGACAACAAGATTTATGAATAGTCGGTTTGGTAGAAGAGAGAACGGGAAAAGTGGCAAGACATAAATAAAAGCCTCTTCTTTTCCATCGTTCTGCTTTCCAAAACAATCAAAAACTCAACAAAACAGAGAATGATAACTACTTGTATTAGTCTCGGTTGGGTCAATTTCTTTTCTTTACTTGCTTGCCTTTCTCATCACAATCAACAAATTTGAGGAAGAAGAAAAAAAAAGAAAGACAAAAGAACTCAAATTGTTATTTCCTTCATTTCCCAGCATTTTCTTGGCAAGCAAACATGTAAACCATTAAACAAAATCTTTTGTATTCATTTTGACATTCATAAATTAAGGAAAAACCCAGATACCATATAAAACCACCATGCACAAAACATGGTTTATACCCAAAAAAAAAAAGGAAAAAGGTAAAGAGATATTACATAAGAAAAAAAAACATTAAATGGGACAAAATAAATAAGCAGCAGCATTCATTCTCAGAAGACAGAACAAACATAAGAGTGATATTTACATTGCTGTAGAACTCACCGGAAAACTTGTCAAAGATGAAGAAAGTGTGTCCTCGAGTTCTTGACTTCCTTTCCTTTCCCTTGAGTCCAAAGTCGAGGCAAAGTAAGGAAGGGATGAAGAAAGGAGGCAAAGTCCAATGCCTTTTAAATGTACCCGAGAGTCCTATGTTTATGTGAGTCCCACTTACTTCCTCTACGGGAATGAATGACTGCATCTTTTGCAATTCCTCAAGTGTCACCATGAATTTTTTTTTTTTATAAATTTTATGGATGAAGTTTTTGTTTTGTTTATTCCTAATAATGAGTCTAATAGGACCGAATTAGTGGAGACCTACTAAGACTTGTTGATGTTAATAGGATCAAATGATAAAGACTCCATCTTGTTAATGAGTATCTTAGTGCCGAGTAATTACATGGGAAAAGTTCAGAAACAACCCCATAGTTTTACCATTGGGAGATATTAAATTCCAAACTTTTAAGGACTTTTACAGCTGTACATTTCATGTGTAATGGGTGGGATTTGCTTGGATACATTTATGAAAGTTTTGAGTTTTAAGAGTCCCATTTGATGTGTCCCAATAATAAAATTATGGTTTTTTTTTTTGGGTACTTTCCCCCTTAATTATTTAGAACTCCATTAGGATAATAACATAATTAATATTCATTTTTCTTGCATAATTGTGGATCTTTATTAATTAAATTCATGATACAAGTTAAAGAATGATTAATATTCAATTATGAGTTGTAATATGCTTGCCAATAATTTATCGATTTGTGCCATAAGTCTTTGGAATGTATTTAATAAATAATGGGAAGGTAATGATAAGAAAAGAATGGATGATATTAAGTAATCTTATTTGAATGTTTTAAAATAAAAGAATTGGAAAGAATAAAATGTAATAAATTAACAACGTTGTTATTATACCTTTATTTTTATTTTTTTTTTTTTTTGAGAAAGAATTATACCCTTATTTTAAAATAAAATGATGAACGTATAGGGGTATTTTAAGAGTTTTAGTGAAAATTTATTAAATCTAATTTCATTCTCTCCTATTCTTCCCGATTTTTGGAATAAAAATTTGAGAGTTTGAGAGAAAATGGAAAAATGGGGTGTTCCCTTCTTTCCTTTCAATTCCATTTCCTCCCACTTAAAAGTCTTAAATTCCTAAATATGAGAATGGTTTTTCTTCATTAGAACTCCCAAACAAGGGAATTAATTGAAGAAATATTTCCAAATAATTCTTTTCATTCCATTTCTTTCTCTCTTCCCAAAAGGAGTGTGTAGAAAATGTATGAAAATATCATTTATCGGAGTTTTTTTTTTTAATAATTTGATAGTTAAAAGTGGGAGAATTTAAAACTTAAAAACATTAAAATGAAACGGTTGATCTACGGTGGTCTTTTTTACTCATTTATTGGAATATTATATGCACCTTAACCTATACTCTTACTGCATTCGATAACAATAAAAAAATTTATAAAAAAAAAGGAGTACCCTCTTTTTGTAATATCTTATAGCACCCAAACAAATATCAATACAAGTGAGAAGTAGGTGTAGGTTGCATACAACTATTCCTTTAAGCTAGCTAAACTACTGATTAATATCAAATCACAAAATTAGATGAAGAATAGGGTTTTTCTTTTTAATAGAAAACAAAACAAAACCAAACCAAATCGAAAACAGGTGATATATTAGCAATACTGAAGAAAGTACATGTGCATTTGGCTCCAAATTAAAAAATCAGCTTATTTTTGCTACTATTCATTAGTCCCACTATACTTTTTGGTACTATTCATGAGTATCACTGTACTATTTCAGCTAACTTTTACTTTTATCTACGTACAATACTTTTAGTAAAAGTTTTCAATTTCAGCAAAATAAGTGAATCCTAAATAAACCCTACATGTGGTAATTTGGGTCGGTAAACCCAAAGGAAAACTGTATTCTATGGCAATTTGGCTAGTCTCTCATTTAAAAGAAGCCAATTAATTATTTGATGACAATCAGGTATTAATGTACAGCACATAAGTTATTACTCTTTTGAAAAATAGGTTGAAAATCTTCTCATTTTCTTTACAGTCACAACATATTTCACAACAAATTTGTATTACTGTCAATATGATAAGTAGTTTAATAATGAATAATAAGTCAAGAACCTTGTAACTCAATTAATTGACAGTTTCTTGTGTTCCTAACCGAAATATTTATTCGAAAATCCCCCTTACCCCTAATTATCAAATAATAATAACAATAATAACAATAATAATAACAAATGATAAAGTGGTGTCAATTTATAGTAAGTATCATGTGAAAATCAATAATAGCATGTCAATTTAAACAATTGTAAAATTTATTGTGAAAATTAAAAAAATTGTGTCTATACATTACTCTTCCTAATATATATATAGGAAAATTATTAGGTACTCCTGGAGTACCATAAATGCATACTCCCTTCTCTCACATGAATAGTGAGTCCCACCATGAACTTAATGAGTGGGACCCACCATTCATGTGAGAGGAGATAGTACGCATTTATGGTATTCCGGGAGTACATAATAATTTCCCATATATATATATATGGGTTTGGTTAAAGTTTCACCTAGTGTAACTCTAAGTAATGTTACACCAATCAATATTTTTTAATTGGATATGAATTTTGACAAATCAACCGTTGGATTACATTATCTTTGTATATTATTCATGCTTGCAAAATTTTAAGGTGATTAAAAATCAATAGTCATGTCATCTATCAATTGTATAAATTCAGGTTTTCGTAATTTAAAATAATGCATAAAAGATGATTTTATGGATCGAATAGTAAATAACATCCGATTGGTATGAAAATTGGCATGCATGTTTAGAACATATAGAACATGTAATCCAATGGTGGAATTTTCAAAATATAAATTCATTAATAAGCTATTGGGTAGTGTAATATTATTTAGAGTAACATTAGGTGTAACTGAACTCAACCATATATATATATATATATATATATATATTGAAAACACTCTTCCTAATAAATTGATGAAATTATAAAGTGATTAAGTGAGTGTGGTATATACTGGTAATGTTGGTAGAAAATTTGTAGTATGCTATGCTCTGAAATTTCTATGGAAGTGATTTTTTTCTCCATAATTTGATAATTAAAGTGACGTTTGATTTTTTTTTTTTTTTTCCTTTTATGGGAAGTGATGTTTGATAATTGATTCGTGAATGGACCATTATTATTCTAGCTGGATTTTGGCTTTTCTTAACTTGATTCAAGGTATATATGCATATAGACAGAAGTCGTATAGGTTGGATCAACCTTTGGCAATTAAGTTCATCCTTAATTTAAGTATTTAAGTTAGACTAGCTCTTAATCTTAGGTTTCTTTTCCCCCTACCAAATTAGTATTTTTTTACATTAAATAAATAAATTATATATTTAAAGAAATTTTCCCAAAAAAAATATTTGCCAATGTCAATATTTCGTATACTTGCATAGTTATGTTTAAATTGGTATATATCACATTCTCAAAAAAAAAAAAAAAATTGATATATATCCAATCTTTTTTTTTTTTTTATCTTGTTTTGTTATTCTTTACTTTATCTATATTTATTAAAAACAATTAATGATTAATTCAATGGAGTCAATGTTTGAATTAGGGTATGTTTGGTACACTGAATGGAGATTACGACAGGAATTGTAATCTTTATTACTAGGAATAAAATGTGTTGTAATGTAATAACTAAACATATTCATTAGTTTGGTTGTGAGTTATAACATTAGAATGAAACTTAACATTTATTTTAGGAAATTTCTTACTCATACAATTATATTTCCTTAAAAATTGTTATTTTTAAATTTAAGAGAGATATGTGTTATTTTTTATGATTTTTTATTTTTATAATTGTTAGATGTATATGGAAAGTTTGTTTACTTGGAAATATATTAAGTTTTGAAATTATTGCACTTATTAAGGAATAGCTTTTTTTTTTTTTGAGAAACAGGTAAGAGAGGCTTTATTAAATAGAGAAAAAAACTCTTGACAAAATTACATCGCAAAATCACCCTGGAATACAGCATCCAGGTCCTCGAGTAGTTCTTCCACCCAAACATCCACATCTGCAGATAAAACTGCTCTACGGGCAAGGGAATGGGCTAACTTATTACCATCCCTCTTCACATGATGAAAACTACAAAGCTCTAAACACGAACCCAGTCGGCGAGTCTCCTCTGCCACATGACCAAACATAGTAAGGCGGCTACCCTGTCCGCTCAAGGCCTGAATAACACGCAAACAGTCCCCCTCAACCATGACCTTGAAGATGCTCAGTTCAGCTGCAAAAATGACCACCCGCCTGGCTGCCAATGCTTCCGCGAGCTCCACTGTTTGGGGTAGTTTTATCTTCTCACTTAAGGCTGCGATAACATTGCCACCTGAGTCCCGAATCACCACACCCAACCCAGCTAGACCCACATGCTCAAACAGGACCGCGTCAAAGTTTGCCTTGTAAACAGGTTCCGACGGTGGTGTCCACTTGACTGGGGGATGAATGATATCCTGTTTCAATGCTCTATTCTGCACTTCAAAAAACTCTTCCACCAGGTTGCACGCACGTCGACCAACATCCAGCAGTGGCCACGTAGGCTGACGTTCCCTCAAGCTGTTTCGTCGCTTCCATAGGTTCCACGCAATAGTTGCAAACCATGCAACGTTGAAGCTTGAATTCAGCTTCAGCACGCTCTCAAACAGGTCCATGAATGAGCTGTGGTGTTTCTCGTACAGTGCCACAAAGCATCTTTCTGACCGCCACACTGCTTGGGCTTGCTCACAGAACCACAAGCTATGGAGAGTAGATTCCTGAGCTTCTTCACAGAGAGGGCAGAGAGCATCTCCCACTACATGTCGTCGGCACAGATTCATCTTCGTTGGAAGCGAATCCTTTACAGCTCTCCACATGAAATGACGAACACGATTTGGTGCACGGATTCGCCAAATTCCTTTCCACACGTCTTTAGCTCCCTCTGAAGATGACGAACTAGCTTTGGATTGCAGAGCGGCATTTGATAACATGTGGTACGCACTTTTAACAGAATAAACACCACTTGGAGTTAGGGGCCAGGTAAGTTTGTCTTCACCCATGTCTTCATTAGCTAATACAACATTTTAAAACTATTCCTCATTTTGAAGAATAACTATTCATAAGGAATGATTATTCCTTGTAATAAAAACATAACTAAACTAAAGAATAACTAAACCATAGGAATAACTATTACATTACAGCACCTATTACAGTTTACCAAACATGCCCTTAGTGATATTAGTATATCACTCCCTTAGGATACGTTAGGCAAGAGGATTTTTTTTTTTGTTTTTAAAACAGTATGAAAATAATTTTCAAAAAATTGAATTTGAAACTAGTTTTCAAAGAATAATTTTTACATTATATGTGTTTGGCTCACACTTTTAAGAAAAAATTTCAAAATATTGAAAAAAATTGATGTTTGGATGATAAGTTTCAAATTTGAAATATGAAATTTTTTTCATGATAAAGATAAGTTTCTTAATTTAAGAGATAGAAGAGTTTGGACAAATTTATGGGCTCTACTATTTTCAATTTATTTATAATTATGCCATTAAAATTATTTTATGTATCTTGAAAACATCCTCTCAACTATTTTCAAAATCTTTTCTTTTTTTTTCTTTTTTTGGAAACTAAAGAAAGAAAATTTTATTGATGTAAAAGAAAACGTGTACAAATAAAAGACATACAGCAACTTTGCATGTCACAGTAAAACAAACCAAATAAAGAAACAACTTCAAAAAATTAAAATTATAAATAAAAAAATAAAATAAAAACACACATACACAACTTAAAAGTTCTCGAGTAGCTGAAACCCGCTGGTATGTCTCCAGAACTGCTAAGGCCCCCTCTAGAATCACCTTTGGCTGTGTTTGAATTTTCTCAAAATAGAACTTGGTTCTCGCCTTTCAAATTGTCCAATACAAAATTGCCCATGGGAAATAATTTTCTGAAAACTGTATTTTAAAAGCATCAACCAAACAGTAGATTCAAATGTGGGACTCATCATTTTATGGTTTCCAAAACAAAAAATTTTATTTAAATCTTCTTACCAAATAGGCCCTTAACAATTTGATACTCAACAAAATTTTGATGTCTATCAGTCTATAAGAGGAATATGCACTTCTCAAAGAAAACAGAAGCTCACATGCAGATATCTGAATATTTGAGATCCAAACATGATGCAATTTAATTAAGAAAATGTTATTGACATTATCTAAGAGATTAATTATTATTATCTTAGTAATTATCAATTTCTTGACCATTTTTTCAAACTTCATGCCTCCACCGACGTCCACTCTCATTTTTATAAGTTGACAGGATGAATTCCTTATGGTTGTTGTCCTCCTATTAATATTTGACCAATTTGTCCTTTATATCATTGGGTTTTTTATGACAATTCTTGTCGGTGAATATAATTTATAATTAAGGTGACGTTTACATAACTACATTCCAAGACAGTCTTATATGACGCATGATTTGTATCATGAGAGAAAATTACTTTTAAGTATGACAGTTAAAAGTTACAACACTTTTTTTTTTTTTTGAGTTATATTAAAAGTTACAACACTGATAATCAATAATTTGTAATAAATTGCAATCATATTAGTTGTAGAAGCAAACACAAAATATACTTATTTATTTCTCAAATGATTATTGGTTTTTTTTTTTAATACAATATAGAAATTCTACTTTATCTTAATCTAAGTGTATATGTGTATGAAACTCCCCCTCCCGCGTAAACTTGAACCTCAGCCCTTACCCCCACACCTTACAAGCACTTATACTTGTGGAGTAACCATCACGCTAATGGTACGCGGTGATGATTACTAGGTTTATTAATTTCTTATGCTGATTACATTTCTTTATGTTTTTTTCTCCAAAAATAAGAGAATTTTGTTTTATGCTATTATGGGGATGTCTTTAAAATTTATCCTATCTTTTGTTGGTTTTTGAGACTAATGGACAAAAATTAATTTTATTAATATGATAAGTAATAATGCTACAATTAATGATATCATGTTATTGACCAAGTTGCTTACCTTTCACTCTCATCATTAATGGCTGTATTTTAAGAAATGACCTAACTTTCATAGACATGAGAGGGGGAGTGAGGATCTAATATATATATATATATATATATATATATAACAACACACCATAAACTTCACCAAAAGAAAAACAAGAAAGCCATTGAAACTTTTTAAAAAGTGTAAGGCAAATTATACTACATTGTGCATACAAATATTCTTTTAAACAAGACGAGATAATCACTTCTTTTTTTAATACCCTATTAATTGCTACTTTTTTTGCTAATCCCCTATTAATAGCTACTGTCAACGAAAGTTGGTGCCACTATGACGGAATTTATATTTGTCATGGAAGCACTAGGTTGTCACAGAACTTTAGCCGTATCCAAACACAATATTCCAAATCAGGCTATTAGGCTAACGTGTTTTGAACTTTAGATCCTAATGGAAAGATACACTGACCTTAAAAAACACGTACCTAATATTCTGCTTAGTTCACAGCACACCTCGTTCATGAAAGCTTTGCCACATTAATTAAAAGGTTCACCTAGCTAACTAATATACTTCAAAAGTATATATGTTCAATTTCAAAGTTTGTGGATTCCATTTCAAAGAAACCAATATGATCCACTAAAATTAGCTTAGACCTAGATAGGTAGGTAGGTCAAAATTGAAATTTACCATAGGTAGAGTTTAAAACTTTAAATGCAACATTGCAAAACTCTTTTGATAAACCTGTCTATCTTTTCCAAGGGGGGAATACTAATTTTTTTTTAAAATAAAAATAAATAAATAAAAAACTCTACACTTCCTAGTCTTGCCCAATGCAAAACCCATATTTCTTTCTTTCTTTCTTTCTTTCTTTCTTTTTTTTTGTTTTTTTTCTTTTTTTTTTTAATTTATTTATAAAAAACAAAACTAATACCATTAACTACTAGAGGCTAAATCAGTTGTAGTACAAAAAAAAATGTATAGCGATACATTTTCCATCCAAACGAATAAATCAGAGGATAAAAGCAAAGCTAACTATATAGTCTAGATACCTAAAAGAAATGAGGTTTGAGATTATAAAAAGTTTTATATAAGCTTAAATAAAAAGACCCTATGATTATTGGTATTAATATATAGGAGAGTAGTTTTGTACTCAAGTCGATGTCATATATGCATGCATCATGTGAAACTGAAAGTACGTGGCCATTAAAATAATAATTAAAAATACCACGTCAGCATTTAAATTAAAAAAATTAATTTATTAATTTTAACTAAATAAAAAAATTAAAAACAGAATTAAAAACTAAAAATCATATGAATTGAGATCTAAGTGTGTGTCTTGAACAAGATCACAAGCCCAGAAATTATTAAAAAAAAAAAAAAAAAAAAACCAAACCCTAAGATCAAGAACACAGTTCAAGATCTAAGAACAAACAAAGAAACAAACGCCCACATACACAGACTTTCTTTCCTTCACTCAAACTCACTCAAAAAAACAACACCTAGATCCAAAGTAATGTCGATCCCGGTCCAATTCGTCGAGTCGGGGCAGAGCATAGTCTAACTCGTCGGCGTTGAAGATCCAAAAGGTGTTCCGAGGGTTTCAGGTGAGGAGGGGCGTGAAGAAGATCGCAACGATTAGGAGAGAAGTCAATGAGGTGGAGAGGCAGATCTCGAGGGAGGTGGCACTGGAATCGATGAAGAAGGACCCAAAGGAGAGGCTGAGGGTGAACGAGACGCTGATGAGCTTGCTCTTCAGGTTGGATTCGATGAGAGGCGTCGATTCGGGGGTTAGGGATTGCCAGAAGAGTGTGATCAAGAGGGCGATCGTGTTGCAGGAGTTTTTGGACTCCATTGTTGCTGATGGACAAACCTTAACCCTAGGAGGTGAGGTTGATGAAGCTTCCGATTCCTCCGAAATCGGGGAAAAGGAAGGTAAAGTCTTTGAGTCTGAGGTTGAAATTTCTAGTGCTAATTGAGCTAAATTTGTATTTGAGCTAAATTTTTTGGGTTTATTTTGTGTTTGTTTCCTAAGAAAATATAGGTTTATGGGTTTGTTGGAGATTGGATTGTTTACTGGGTTTATGGGTTTGATTTGCTGGAGAATTCGGTGTTGTATGGTTGATTAGTTATTCAATTATGGACTTTGTGAAAATCATGAGGATTAGTGATTTGCTGGAGAATTCGGTGTTGAATGGTTGTTTGTTGGTTTTTTTTTTTTTTTTTTTAAATAAATTTCAAGGTTTGTGTTCTTAGATGTGGGTTTGTGTTCTTGTTATTCTTGTTCAAGACACACACTTAGATCTCAATTCATATGATTTTTAGTTTTTAATTCTGTTTTTAATTTTTTTATTTAGTTAAAATTAATAATTATTTTTTTAATTTAAATGCTGACGTGACATTTTTTATTATTATTTTAATGGCCACGTCAGGCCAGCAGTGCATGCCGTTTGCCAGCTGTGCAATTTCCATCTTGATGTAACGTCAGGGACAAAAACAAGACGCGTTTTCTAGGAAAGGGACTAAAATCGGTGGAAAAAAAAGTTAGGGACCAAAGTGGAAATCGTGTGAAAATGTAGGGACTAAAATGGGTTTTTCGCCAACTTTAAATTGTATACACCAAAAACTAATTAATGTCTTGAACCGATGATAAAGAATAATAATTTTGGGACAAACAGTATAGGTTGGAAATGCTATCATATTTATAATAAAAAAATAAAAAAAGGGTAGTGAGCAATTTTTTTTTTTTTTTTTTGAAAAGATTTTTATTTTTAATTTTATTGGTTAGCATGATTGGAATTTTTTTTTTTTTTTTTTTTTGGGTAAAAAGGAAAATTGAGGAATGGGGATTGTCCATAGAGACAAAAAAAGATGTACGAGATTGAAGTTCAAGTTTGAGTGAAAATGACTGAAGTTTTGGTTTCTTTGGTCAATGGTTGGTCTGATTTGGGCAAAAAAATAATTTGGCAAGTCGACATTGGATTTATATATATATGAAATAGGTTCAAGTTACATTTTTTAAACCATTAGATTTAAGTAAATCCAATGGTAAAAAAAAGATCCTCATTAATGCTAATATTCTAATTGATCTCATTTATTATCCCCTATTTAATACATTTCATACTTATTTCTAAAAATAAAAATGAAACCTCATTAATAATTATTACTTTAGTTCTTTCCACATGCATAATGGCACAAAAAAAAAATTGGGCTTTAGTAATAATCATTTTTGTAGTCGAAAAATAATGAATCTAACTATTAAAGTATAAAAACATGTGTGATGCTCACAAAAAGACACCAACAAAAATGTCTAGAATATTGTTAAAGGAACTACGTTGCCATTATTACTGAGATTTTATTTCATGAGACAAGATCTGGAGTGTTCATGTTGATGAGGCAAGGAGCATGGTGGTGAGATTGGAATTAAGCAATGGAATTGAGTTGGAGAAAAGCAATGGAGGAAAAAGAGAGAGCAGAGAAAAATGTGATTATGGAGGAGAGAGAGACATAGACTTTTTTTTTTGGGTTTAGAGATAAGTATGGAATGTATTTGTAGGGTCATGTTTTTCAGCCCAGGCCCAAGATGCATGGGACCTTAGACCAGTAAGTCTGGTACAATGAATTTGTAGAGAGTGGATCAAAGAGCTGGGCTTTAGTGTATGGACAACGGTTAACAAGGTGTTCTTCACGATCAAGCTGAGGTGAGCTGAGTTTACCAAAGAAGATTGGTCATCGGCATGGTCCGAGGAGCTTTTTCTGATGCCTCTCTGGTGTGTTAGGGGTTTCAGCCCCCTTTTCTGTCTCCCTCCACCCCCTTTTTATAGTAGTTTCCTTCCTCCTGAATGGGGTTCCTAGGGTAGGTACTTGTCCCATCAGCCCTTCCCTCCAGTTGTTGGGGGTGGTTGTAAAGGCAGAAAAATATGGCTATGTTAGGCACAAGCCACTGAATGTAATAATGACAGTCTTTCCCTTAGACATTTCCATTTTCTCCGTTGTCCTTTTCTGCTTTAGTACTTTTTCTGTTCCGTGAAATGATCTGGAGCGTCACTACCAGTAGCAAGTTGCTCCCTTTGTCCTTGGCTACATCCATGCCGAGGAGGGTTCTTCCCATGGCCGAGGAGGAGTTTTTCCTAAGACTGGGCCCTTGGCCCTATGTAGACATTGACATGGACCTCCTGGTCTTTTATCCGCCACAGTATTAAATAAAGGATAATAAATGAGATCAATTAGAATATTATCATTAATGAGAGTCTTTTTTTGACCATTGGATTTACTTAAATCTAATATTTTAAAAAATGTATAACTCTTGTAACTTGAACCCATCTCTCTCTCTCTCTCTCTCTCTCTCTCTCTATATATATATATAATTTAAAATTATTTTTCACGTTCTACGATAATTCATCTTGAGAAATAATATGTCTACAATATTTTCACAACATTTTCACAACAAATCTTAAGTGGTAGGTTAAACTAGTTGTTATTGTTGGAGTAAAAAAATAATCTTGGTGTTAGGTTCAAATTTGAATCAATAACAACTAACCACCTATGATTTGTTATGAAAATGTTGTAAAAATGTTATGGACGTAGCACCTCTCATTCATCTTTATCATTTAAAACACCAATTTTTCTCATTAAAAAAAAGTTTAGATGAAAAATTTTACCTGTTAAAGTAATTAGAACTCATTATTTTTAGAAGTGTCATGCTAACGAGTGCCCTTAGAGTACTGGTTAAGAATCCAATTAAAGAAAATTTTTATGGGAAAAGAAAAAAAAGGCAATAAATGTTTTGACAGTTTTTTTCATTTCCCATAAAAATGATGTCAAAACTTCCTTTAATTGGATTCTTAAACAGTGCCCTAAAGGCACTCTAAGCATTTCCCTTTTTAGAAATATTTAAGTCATATCTTCATAAAAACATATAAGTATTAATGTCTGGCCCACTTCATACTATTAAAAAAAAATTGTACTCACACTCAATTAATGTCTTTTTCTCTTCTCAAAAAAAAAAAAAAAAAAAAATTGTTCTCACACTCAATTAATGTCTTTTTCTACTTCATACTATTAATGTCTTTTCCTTTTCCTTTTTTAATTCTAATATTCTTCACTTTTTCTTTTTTTTCTTGAGAAAATAATATTCTTCGCTTTTGTTTTGTCATGTGTACTCATGTATAACACATTTATTTTAGGAGTAGTTAGACTTAAAGCATTTGTTCAAGAAAATATATAATTAAGTAAATTTTTTTAGCAAGTGTCTCTTTTTCTTTTTTACTTACATATCTTTTTCATTTTACATTTAGAGTTTTTTTTTTTTTTTTTTTTTTTTTAGAGAATTTCAATTATGACGTCTGTTCTTGATGATAATTCTTTATTATTAGACCAAAATACCGATCGGTTTTTGGTGTAGGTGGGAATTGAATCTCAGATCTCTTATTTAATCATCAGAAACTTTACCAATTAAATTAACTAGAACTCATATTTTACATTTATTATTTTACATTTATTCGGGCATGTGTCATCTTGATCAGACTTGCATTTTATGTGAATACAAATAGTAGTGCTCTCTTTAGTCTCTACACTCATGTAAATGATGGATCCCATCATTGGGTATCAACCTAGCTAGGATTCGTTTTTTATTTTTAATAATTAGGAATCGGATTTACGTGAGTATAAAAAGTATTATTTTCTAACCTCAAAAAAAAATAAAAGTATTATTTTCTTTAAAATTAGGGATATAGGAAGGTTCTAGACTTCTAGGGATCATACCAAAGTTAGGTAAAACACCAAAAAATTAGTTAAAATTTTTTAGATGACGTGGCTACCTCCCTCCCTATGTGGTACGCAACTGCATGTGCATCGCTTGAAAGAAAATTCAAAGAAAATGAAATGTAGAAGAGTTTCCAAAAAGTTGGGCTTTGGAAATTGCAAAGAGCTTGGAAGAATAACCATTCACAAATAAGGTGAGGAAATCCAATGCTAATTTCCATGTGGAGGAAATTAATTTTCTTCGGATAAACGCGTGTTCTATCTCCTCAACCAAGAGAAAATATGGGCAAGTTATTGAGACATTGAATTTTCAAATAAGCAGACAAAATAGACAGTAACTATCACAATTATTACTGGCTGCTTCAATGTGGCAATTTGGCAAATGAGAATATATATGGGATAATGTGGATTCTAATTAATTCAATTGATAAAGTCTTTTATCGTTTAATCTAAAAATTGTTTACATCAAAAATTAATTAATATATTAGATCAATGACTAAAAAAAAATAATAATAATAATAATAATAATAATAATTTTGAAACAAATTGTATAAGTTGGAAATATTATCGTATTTATAATTAAAAAAAAAAAAGATGGGACAGTGGTTAGAGATTACCAAGCTCTGGTTGGATCATGTAATTAATAAATAAATAAAGATAATGGAAAGGATATTGAGCAATTTTTTATTTTTAATTTTTTTTGAGAGGATTTTTATTTTAAATTTTATTGGTCAGCGTGATTGGAATTTTAACTTTTTTTTTTTTTTTGGGGTTTGGAAAGGAATTTTAAGTTTTAACATTGAGGAATGGGGATTGTCCATAGAGACAAAAGAAGACGTACGTGATTGAAGCTCAAGTTTTAATGAAAATGACTGAAGTTTTGGTTTCTTTGCAGTGGCGGCTCTACTTGCAAGCCAAGGTGGTCACATGACCACCTTGACTTGAAAAAAAAAGAAAAAATGTATACATACACTTGTCAAAAAAATGTTATAAATGTTATATGCTAAACTAACTTATCGTGACTATCCTAATAAAAATTTTGAACACCTTGACTTGAGAATTACAAAAATTTGAGTTCACAATATTTTTACAATAATTTTACAACAAATCTAATGTAATAAGCTACTACTAATTCTAATTTAGGTCAAATACTAATATTATTTTTTTACCCACCAATAACAGCTTTTTGTATAAGATTTATTGTAAAAATGTTGTAAACGTAGCATTACTCCAAAATTAATTCTACATCCAAACATAATTCTTAATCCCTTTTTTTTAAAGCTTAAATAACAACAATAAATATTAGCTCAAATAACAACAAACATAAACCAAACAAAAACAAGACAAGACCAAACAACAACAAATGAAAAAATTATTCAACAAAAAGCCTATTATAAAACAAAAAGATAAAATTTGTAATTCGTTCAACCTATTCAATAAAAATAATTTCTAATTTCATTTTTCATTTTTCTTTAAAAAATTATACCAATTAAAATATTGTGGTAATTTAAATTTTTTAGTGTTCACCCTAAAAAAATTTCTAATGCCGCGGCTGTTTCTTTGGTCAATGGTTGGTCTGATTTGGGCAAAAAATTAATTTGGCAAGTCGACATTGGATTTGGACCTTTGCGATATCGTTCTCTTGCAAAACTGTTGGCCCTTATTTATTTATTTTTTAATGGGCGTTCATTTAAACATCTGGCATATTACAAAACACAACACAAGGTTTCAAAGAAACACAACACATGATGGACCAACCAATAGCCAGACGAAAAATAGATACAGCTAGTAAGCCGCGTTTTTTTTCTTTTTTTCTTTTTTGGTGAAATACAGCTACGCAAACCTACAAATCCACACGCACACGCAAAATAAAAAATAAAAAATAAAAAATAAAAAGTTTTAAAATTGGTGTAAACAAAAAAACATAGAATCATACTCACAACTTCACTTTTTAACTTTATGAAATGTATCTCTGTTGGATAATCTTAAAATCACTTAGTAAAAAAGAATAAAAAAATTTACATGACATTGGTCCGAACTACAATCTAAAAAGTTTCTCAAAAAAAAAAAACTACAATCTAAAAAGGGAAAAAATTTGGTACTGGATGCGATCTATGAAAAGAAAGAATGCAATGCTTCATTTACTAGTTACAATCTAGAAAGAAAGCAAACTTACATTAACATGGAATCAGTTTATAAACCCAAGATTTAAGTTCAAAAACTAGGTTATAGAATGGATCTAAGCCTTTAAAATCAAACCATGTTAACTCTCTCTCTCTCTCTCTCTCTCTCTCTCTCTCGTTTCAGATCGTTCATATGGATAATTAGACCTCCTTTTGTTTCCAATGAAAACGTTCAAGATTCAAATCTCATTTCCTTCGTTATTATTATTATTATTATTATATAATCTCTTTTTATGTTTCTTTGCTTTAGGTCAGAAGCCCTATCAATTGTGTAATCTAGCTAATCAATATGTAACGTAATATTGCATGCGCACTATGCAACAATGAACCTTGTGCATGTAACATTATAATTTTTTTATAAATATTTTAACATTTTTCTACCTTTTTGGCTGATACTTACTCTTTTTAAGTTCTCATTGACAACTAGAGGTTTAAGTCGTTGGTGGTACAAAATAAGGTGTTTATATATAGTTAGCCTTGTGGGCCAAATCACATTAAAACTTTGATTTGTGTCTCTCTTTGTATCTTTTCTCACAAAATTGACCTCAAAATTTCATCTTAAATTGGAGGGGTTTGTCAGAAATATTTGTATAGGTTTATTGTGTAAACCTAACTAGTGGTACACCTTAAGATTAGTATCTGAATATTTCAGAGCCAGGCTAATTGGCGCATTGGATAATATAGATCTCAATAGTAAAGATGTAGCATTTCAAGCTATACTTGTATGTAGGCCTTCAAGGCCGAACCATGCTAATGATCTCTCTCTCTCTCTCTCTCTCTCTCTCTCTCTCTCTCTCTCTCTAATTAGGCAAACAAATTGCACTGTACAAGTGAGATTATTATTGTGAGAATTGTTACTTTCGAAGTCCATATCACTGAATAACTGTAGCCTGTACGTGGCCAAACTCTCTATTAGAAGTAAAGCCCAACTTGTGGGGCTAAGTTAATTCTAGTAAGGTGTTGCTAATTTGTATCCTTCCCAACTTCCAAGCAAGCTTGCAGTCAAATTGGTGATAGTCATTTGCCTTGAGCATCTCTTGAAAGCAAAGTTCATAAAAAAATGACAGGTTTATAAGAAATCAGGCTTGAAAATTGTTGAACCCTATCAAGGAAAAAAATGTAATGACTAATAATGAGCACAATCACGTACGTGCAACAAGGATATGGAAAATGTGGTGTGATGATTTCTAAGTGATAGAAAATAGCTTAGAATAACAATATTACGTTTGTTCTTCTCAACCAATAGAGCCAATTAGGGCACCAAGTGTGAGAGTTTCTTAGCCACACCAAATTTAAGAACAAACAAGAAAGCAAGATTTTAAACATCACACACTATTGATGGCTTAGTGTTATCGCAACTTGGCAAGAAGAGGAACATATTCATGGAGCCATCGAAATTTATAATCTTGACTTGTGCAAGGCTCCAAACAAACACTAGCTAAAGTATGTTATATATACTGTCAAGAAAACTGGCAAAAAAAGACCGACATGGGGCTTTCACTATCTTTTTCCTTGGACTTGGATTGGTTTGTGTGAAGAGATATTCGGATCACATTGCAGAAGTCTCCCAGTACACACATGAATAGCCCTATTCTTCTTGCCATATAATTGGATTTGGCCCCCCACATACCTTTTTATGGTGTGCGAGTGAACACATATGTTGCAATTCAGGTGGCAAAGTGCTTGGCTGGGTAACTAAATAAACAAAAGGAAAAATGTTTTAAGGTATTGCAAATTGACATAATTTTTTTTTTTAAATTAATAAATATGATAAGATTTAAACCACAACCTACAATTAACATGGTTGTTGAGTTGTCACTTCTCATTATGTTATCATATATATAAACTGTGGGGGCCAGTTAATCAACAGGCCCATTAAGGTCAGGATCATTGGGCTTGTGGCTCATCCGAGGATACATATCCGTCCGAAGAGGCCAAGTCAAGTCATAAGGGTAATTACCGAGGGGGGGTGGTAGTTAATATCATGAAAGTAGAGTTCCGTATTCGTCCGAGGATACCATACTCCTCGGCAGTATGCGTCCGAAGACGATCAGGACGTAGTCCTGTTACAACCGGACCTCAGAATTATGTCACCACTGAAGAGGGGATAACAAACCAAGGGTAAGAAAGAAAAAGCAAACAAATATCTATAACTACAGCTGCCTCCGCATTAATTACCTCTCAACCAACTCTCTGGCCGCATTAATGTAGAGGTGATACCTGAACAGTAAGGAGGCAGCCTCACAGCTGCCCATAGGAAGTTCCAGGAGGCGCTAGATGGGACAAAAAGAAATCCCTCAAACCTAACCTACACGTATGTGGTGAGGATAGAACACAGAGGGTGGTATATAAACTAAAAGAAGAACATGCAAAAAAGGGATCGGAACATAAGAGAGAGAAAAAAACATAGACTGAGGAAGAAGAACGTGAAAAGCAAAAGAACTGTATCGATTACCAGAAAAAGACCAATTGTTGTGCCAGCTCCGAACCTTCAATATACGTAAGGGTGAATTTTTTTATTCCACAAAAGTTAATCTAGTTCTTAACACCCACGCTCTACAAATTATATTGTTTGGGCCTATTTACGTGCGAACCCAGTATCATTTTGGGTTGTTACAAATCGAATCCTTACATAAACCAATCCATAAATTGGAATATATAGTGTGACCTTCTCGCATATTACACCCTATATATAACTGTAATTTCCTAAATACAAATCATCTTGCTCACATGTTGTGCTCCACTAAGATTTGTATTATAATCTTTTTATCTGCACTCCTTTGTAATAGGAAATACTTTGATAACAATTGAATTCAATAAGTAACAGCATTCAAAGCAAACACTTAAGCTAGCTACAAGAAATAAATTACCGAATTTTGTGTGGGGAACCGTTGCCCTTTAAATTATTTGGGATCTTTGAAAAACTTAATACTAAGAAAAAATATATATATTGAAGCACACCTATGACTTGTTTGGATTGAGGGGGGAGAAAGGGAAGGAAAGTAAAGTTGGCCAAAAATTAGGTTAATTTTCAATCAACTCAACTCTACTCTTCTCTACTCTCCATCCCTCTCTCTCAATCCAAACGGACCACTAATTTCCTAGTGTTTCATTCATACAGTCTCTAAGACTGTGAAACATGTTCAAAAGGCTGATTTTTTACCAAGTTCGTGTTTTGCTGTAAAACTTTTTTAATAGACGTAAAATGCAAATATAAATGGCTCATGATATCTTTTCCTTTCCTAATGGTGGATTCCATATTTCCAAGGATCAGCAAGCAAACATTGAAGATAAAATCAAGCACAAAGTCCACAATTTAGGGAAAAAAAAGTCTTTAGTCATGAAACACTTCCTTTTTTTTTTTTTTTTTTTTTTTGTGGTGAATAAGAGGATTCATTGAAGAAAAAAAAAATTAAATAAAAGTGTCCAAAAGACCGGGGAACCTTGCCCATACACACAGGGCCTGATGCATCCCACCTTCTCATACAAAAGGGCCCAGTGGGCCAAATAATGGGCCAATCCATGAGTCTCTCTGAAAACATGATTTACAAACAAAAGGGGAAGGACACGACAATCTCTCTTAAAAGAGTTAAATCTCTAGAGTAATGCTCTCAATTGGATCGGTTAGAAATAAACTAGTGGAACACTTCAATTTTTAAACCAGTTGAATTGGAACTATCTGGATGATAACACATGGCATCATTCAGATGGGTATAGTACAACTGGACTCTAGATCCAATCCTTACCATTAATAATATACTAACTTGTAACTTCATGCATATACATAAATGTAAATTGTCCATATTTTTTTAAAATTATTGTGAAGCACCTTTTTTTTTTTTTTTACGATTTATTTATTCTAGACTTTTTGGTTTTTGTACTTAATAACTTATTTGGATGAATATTTATGATACGGTCCTACATTTTATTCTAAAATTAAGTAAATAAAACTCTTTAAGAATAAATAATTTAGGACGTGCAAAATTGGAATTAAAATTTGAGTTTTTCAAAACTTTATCTATTATTATTATTATTATTATATAGACTAGATTGAATAAAGCTTAAATTATTGTTCAATAAAAGCAAATTAACGAGTTTTGATCTAGTTTCATCAATAAAACATTAAAACAGCTAAAGAAGCAACCTCTTTACTTTGGTCACTAAAATCTCAAAATCTTCTTGCATTGCTTCTGTGCACATTGCCTCCGAAGCCCCTTACAACTTCAAGATACAATTTTCTAATAACAAATTTCTTTTTATTTTTTGTTTGGTCTCACACTTGTAGGCAAAATCAAATAAAGAACAAAAGCAGCATAACACCAGAGGAAGCATGTAAACAAGAAGTTCCTGCTAATTTGGATTAGAATCTAGAAAGCTTAACAAATTTCAGATTTATTTAGCATTTTAAAGTAAAGTAGCATGGAATTGGAATACTATAAAATGGTGCCCCTTGCACTCTTTACCTTTGGGCAGTGATTTGAGTGAAACTGAATTAAACCAACAAATGAATCTTTGTTCTCCTCCCCCAAATGGCTCTTGCTTACCAAGTTTTTGTAGGGAATTTAACCAAAATTCCCAACCTATGAGGAACAAAATAAATAGAGAAAACACACGCCAAAGAAAAAATAATCACACGCACAAGACAATATTTACGTGGTTCGGCAATTTGCCTTCGTCCACGGAGTTGCAGGGATTTCACTATTATCAGGGAAAATACAATAGTGCACAAGAATACTCTCAAGAAACCCAAGTCCCAATTACACCCTAGCACTCTCTCACAGAAAAATTAAGAATAAAAGCTGACTGCCTCTCTTTTCTCTATTTTCTCTCATGTGGCTTGCTCACTAGGTTAATTGGGATTTTTCTTGAATCAATTCTATTTAATCTCACGGCACATGGCTGCATTTAATACAATATATATATGTATATGTTAAAGTCGGCAGGAGCATTCCTTTTACAACTAGGATTCTATTTACGTCTATTGGTTTTCTCTCGCTAGTGCTGTCTCTGGACGGCGCTCTCGATGGTGAAACTCTAGCACCTATCAGTGGATAGGCCCCATTTCCCCTCTCTGGTGGAAAACCGGTCCCACCCCATCCTGTACCTCCTCACCTTTTTCCTTACACTCTCTGCACTCATACCATACCATTGACCCGACCTCTCCTTCTATCCTTTCTCCTCACAATCTCTGCACACTCTCTGCACTCACTCCATACCTTTGCCCCGTCCTTTTCCTTCTTATCCTTTCTCCTCACCGACTGCACTCCCACCATGGATGACCTGGCTGGCAAGTGGGCCCGTTTGTCGCTCAATACACAAGAGAGTCAAACGGTCCCACTGACACCAACCACAGAAGACAATACCAGAGTTCTAATCGCAAAACTCTTCACCAAGCGCCGAGTCAACATCGAGGCGCTGTCTAGAACACTCCGAAGCATGTGGCGTTCTATCCAAGAATTCGAGATCCGTGACCTTGGCTCCAACACGGTTTTACTTCTCTTCTCTGATGTGGCGAATGCTCTCAAGATCCTGGCGCAGCAACCATGGTCTTTTGACAAGTACCATATTGGTCTCTATAAACCTACGGAGCATGAATCCGTGGAAGCCGCCACCTTTGACTACGCTACATTCTGGATCCAACTGCACAACATACCCATCACACGCATGAACAAAGCCAACGCAGAGGCCATTGGTCGAACCTTGGGAAGAGTTGAACAGGTTGATACCTCTCCGAATGGCGAATGCCGAGGAAAATATATCAGAGTTCGGGTCACTCTTGATATACGCCAGCCCCTCTCACGTGGCCATTTCGTCGACATGGGAAGCTCTGAACCTCTGTGGATTTCAGTCCAATATGAAAGGATGCCGATTTTTTGCTACTAGTGTGGCTTATTAAACCACGACGAGAAGGACTGTAAAGCCTGGCTTGATAGTAACGGCACTCTGAATAAGGATGATCAGCAATATGGTCCTTGGTTGAGGGCCAACACCACCAACATACAACAACCTCAGGTAGTAAACAGTAGAACCTCCCACACTCCACCGCCTCCTCCAAACCACCGCCCCACACCCTCACCACAAACAAAACCGTTACCTCTGTCACCCATAACCGCTGTCCCATCACAGCAAACACCATCATCAATACCACCCGAGAATCACGCTACACCATCATCAATACCACCTGTAACTCATGCAACACCCCAAAAACCGCTGCTTACACCATCATCAATACCACCCGTAACTCATGCAACACCCCAAAAACCGCTGCCTACAAATAAGGAAATATTATCTAACCCTGATCTTTTCCATGCACACATCACGGACATTGACCATGCATTAAACTCCTCTCCAAATCAAAATCCCATGACCCCAACAACACAGTTGGCACATGACCCTAAACCCGAAACTCATGCCCTCTCAAATAACCCCAAGTCAACTATACCACACAAGGAAAGCTCCAACTTTGAGGAAACCTCCCACCAGTACGACCAGCACACAATCATTGCGCCGAAATCCCATGACTCACAACACGACACCAACACCTCCACTCACCTCAGCACCATACCAACTCTGGGCCCAAAACTTGCAACCTGGCGTAGGATTGGCCCACCCACCCCACATGCAATGGAATCCTCAAATGAACCCATACTGGGCCCAAAACGTAAAAGTCAGGCTCTTGATACTCAGAACACCATTCTCACTCAGAAAAAACACAGGACCTTGGAGGATGAAACAAAAGTTTTGGGGAAACTCATGGCTGACAATCTGGGATCGGCGGTGGCTGCTAGGCAGCACCGCCGGGAACAATGAGTGTTTTAAGCTGGAACTGTCGGGGGCTTGGGAACCTCCGAACAGTTAAAGCTCTTAAGAGAGCAATGCAGCAAAAAGATCCCATCTGTGTCTTCTTGATGGAGACAAAGCTCACCACAGAGCAACTATACGACATGAAGCAAGAATGGGTTTACAACCAAGGTCTCATAGTCTCCAGTACTGGCCTCAGTGGCGGCCTTGCTCTTTTATGGAAACCCGGAACTCAGGTACACGTCCAAAATTTCTCCCGATGGTTTATTGATGCACATATAATTTGTGACAATACAGGTACAAAGTGGAGACTTACCGGTTTTTACGGTCACCCCGAAACATGCAAACGTGAGGAAACGTGGACTTTGCTTGAATCTTTGCGGCACTCCACTGACCTTCCCTGGCTTTGCATTGGCGACTATAATGAAATTGTCAGTCGCATGGAAAAGAGTGGCGGCTCCTTACGCCCTACCAGACAAATGGATCGTTTTCGCTCTGTCATTCATACATGCGGCTTCATTGACTTAGGCTTTGTTGGCCCTCCATACACCTGGTCTCGAAATCATCATGTTGAAGGCAGAATACACATTCGCCTTGATTGAGCTTTAGCCACAACTCCATGGAAAACTCTCTTCCCGAATGCCACTGTCCACCATATCTCCATGTCCACCAGTGACCACTCCATGTTGGCTGTCCAATTGCAACCCCACAGACACCTCCCACAGCATCGAACCCAACGACCATTCCGCTTTGAAGCAATGTGGCTAAGGGATCCTCGGTGCGCAGAAGTTGTCCAGGAAGCTTGGAGTGAGGGTCTATGCAAGCCTGTAGGTGTGCCTATCACCAATTGCCTTGACAGTTGCAAAGCCCGTTTAGCACATTGGAACAAAACAGAATTTGGCCACGTGGGAAGGCAGATCACTCGGTTGGAAAAAGAACTACAAGCCCTTGAACACAACCCGCAACTTAACTTTGAACAGATACAGAGTGTTCGTAAATCACTCAACTCTTGGCTGGATGCTGAGAACACTATGTGGCACCAGAGGGCAAAACACATGTGGATCACTGATGGGGATCGCAACACATCTTTTTTCCACCAGAAAGCATCGAACCGCAGACAGAGAAATACCATCCACGGCCTCACTGATGATTCTGGAGTGTGGCAAGAGGATGGCCAAATTGTGGAGAAAATAATATTAGATTATTTTTCTAATATTTTCAAAACAAACGGGCCCACTGACACATCTACAGTTATTGATGCCATTCAACCAGTGGTCACTGCCTCCATGAATAGTTTTTTATGCCAACCTTTCCGAGCTGATGAGGTCCACAAAGCACTCAAACAGATGCACCCAAAAAAATCACCAGGCCCTGACGGTATGCCACCCCTCTTCTACCAACACTTTTGGTCTCTATCTGGTGAGTGTGTCACAACAGCTGTACTTGACTTTCTCAATCTAGGCATCATTCCCCCAAAGTTTAATGAAACTCATATTATTTTGATCCCAAAAATAAAAAACCCCACCAAGATAACACAGTACAGGCCTATTAGCTTGAGCAATGTCATCTCCAGGCTAGCCTCTAAAGTCATTGCTAATAGATTAAAACGTTTCCTCCCAAAAATTATCAGTGAACATCAAAGTGCTTTTATGTCTGAACGCCTTATTACTGATAATATTCTTGTTGCTTTTGAGACCATGCATTATTTAAATCAAAAGAGGACTGGTAAAAATGGGGAAATGGCCTTGCAACTTGATATGAGTAAAGCTTTTGACAGAGTAGAATGGGGCTTTCTTAGAGATGTAATGATAAAAATGGGTTTTGATGATAGATGGGTAAACCTTATGATGCAATGTGTTACTTCTGTTACTTACTCAATCAGGTTAAATGGCAGCCCCCGTGGCCACATTGTCCCATCTCGGGGCCTGAGACAAGGAGACCCCATCTCCCCTTTCCTCTTCTTATTTTGTGCAGAAGGACTCTCATCTCTTCTCCAACAAGCCACGTCAAATGGCACACTTCATGGAGTCGCAGCCTGCCCACAAGGCCCACGGATCTCACATCTCTTTTTTGCAGATGACAGCATCATTTTTTGCCAAGCCACAAGGGAAGAATGCACCCATCTTGAGCAAGTCTTGGACACGTATGAACAAGCTTCTGGCCAAAAAATAAACCGGGACAAAACTGCTTTATTCTTCAGTCACAACACCACACAGGACATTCAGGAAGACATCAAGCAACGTTTTGGAGCCGAGATCATAAAACAACATGAGACATACTTGGGACTACCTTCCCTGGTGGGTAGATCGAAAAGGAACACCTTCCGGGCACTAAAAGAGAGACTTGATAACAAGTTGTCTGGCTGGAAAGAAAAAATGCTCTCACAAGCAGGAAAGGAAATACTCATTAAGGCGGTAGCTCAAGCAATCCCAGCCTATACTATGAGTGTCTTCAAGCTTCCGGATACACTTTGTGATGAAATGACTGCCATGATCCGTGCTTTTTGGTGGGGACAATCCAACGGAAAAAATAAAATGGCTTGGCTATCTTGGGACAAAGTCTGCACTCCTAAGGAAATGGGTGGCTTAGGTTTTCGTCACCTCAAATCTTTCAACTTGGCACTCCTCGCCAAACAAGGATGGCGACTGCAAACCAACACCCACTCTCTGGTGTCCCGTGTTCTAAAAGCCCGATACTTTCCACACACTGATTTTCTACAAGCTGAGTTAGGCCACAAGCCATCCTTTGCATGGCGAAGCCTTATCGCAGCACAGTGTGTGGTTAGAGAAGGATGCAGATGGCAGATAGGTAAAGGTGACTCTGCCCGGATTTGGCATGACAAGTGGCTCCCACGACCATCGTCTTTTCGCCCCACAACACCGCCAAACACCTTGCCTGGAGATGCAAGGGTCAGTTCACTACTGGATAATCTTACAGGCGAATGGCGGAGTGACTTGGTTAAGCAGATTTTCATGCCCGATGACTCCAATGTGATCCTAAGCATACCACGCAGCCATAATCGAGCCAACGACCGACTGGTATGGGCATACACTTCAAAGGGCACCTTCACAGTTCGTAGTGCCTATAAGTTAGCTCTTTCATTATCAGATCATATCCATGCAGCAAGAGCGTCCAATGATGAGTCCCAACACTTGTTCTGGCACACACTATGGAGCCTCAACGTCCCACCAAAAATTAAAATTTTTGCATGGAGAGCCTGTCGCAATATACTCCCTACCAAAGGCAATCTCTGTCATCGTGGGGTTTTAGATGATGCCACGTGCGAAGCTTGCCGCCTGGGGGAGGAAACTAGTGGACACATGTTCTGGGAGTGCATCAAAGCTTGTGACACATGGACAGCTACGGGTCTACCACTGGACACTAGAGGCGTGCGCTTCAGGGAGTACGTAGACCTCCTATGGCACCTTATCTTCATTCAACACGCAGGTAAGGACATGCTTGAGTTGATAATAACGATCTCATGGTGCATGTGGTACAATAGGAACAAAACTCGACTTGGCTCTCCTCGGCAGTCCAGTCAAGACATCATCATGAAAGCCAGATCCATACTAAATGACTTCCACCTTGCCCACTTTCGGTACTGCAATCCCAGTCCTGCAGAGGAAGTTAGGTGGACCCCTCCTGAGTACCCACTCTATAAAGTCAACATGGATGCAGCGATTTTCAAAAGCACGAAGTCGGTCGGCATTGGAGTCATTGTCCGGGACCATGTGGGTGACGTGCTTGCTGCTTTGAGCACGCAACTTCTGCTGCCACTGGGTCCACTTGAAGCTGAAGCCAAAGCAATGGATATAGCCATCTCTTTCGCAAAGGACATTGGCCTACAAGAAGTCATTTTTGAGTCAGATAATTCGGTCCTAATTGGAGCTCTCTCGGACAAGTCAAAGACACCCCTCAGTATTGAAAATATCATCACGGGTATCCACACCAAGCTACAACACTTTAGACAACACCAAATGCTGCACGTCAAGAGACATGGAAACAGACCAGCTCACTGCTTGGCACGTCACGCCAAAGGCCTTGATAACTTTGTAACTTGGATTGAAGAAACTCCATCTTTTATTGAATCTGTTGTGATTCAAGACGCTTTGTTATGTTTTTGAGTATTAATAATATCCACGTATTTCTCATCAAAAAAAAAAAAAAAAAAGGATTCTATTTACGTTGACTTGGGCTTGGCAATTAAAGTCATACACACGGCCCATTTCAACAGGTTTTACGTTTTCATTGACACTCTTTCCACATTCTTCTTCAGAGATTTGTAACACGATACAATATAAGCTTTACTAAAATAATTCCCTAGTAGAGCCAAGGGGCTTGACAGCTGATAAAAGAGCTGGTATTTATTTATCTTTTCTTCAATCATATCCTTCAATATATGCCACATTTCATCTTACGCTCAGTGTCAGATTAGATTTTGAGTTCAAATTCTTTTCGTGTGACTTATGTTAGTATGGTGCTGACAATTTGATAAACTTTCTTGCAACAAAAAATTTACAATTTACTAAGATAATTTTGTTTTGATAATTCACCCCTAAATTCATTGATATTATTTTTAAGCTAAATTCCAAACTACATCCCTAAATTTTGGAAGTGTTTACATTTTACACTCTGAAATTTCAGAATTTAAAGGTGTAAAATTCAAACACCTTCAAATTTTAAGAGATAAAATCTAAATTCCAAAACTTCAAGATATAAAATCTAAACACTCCTAAATTTCAAGAAGTAAAATCCAAATTAAAAAACTTCAAAACGTAAAAATTGTGAAATATTATCTGTAAGGACACGTTTTGCAGCCCAAACCCAAAAATATATGAAATCTAGGCCTAATGAGCTCAGTACAATAAATTTGTAAAGAGTGGGTCAAAGAACTAGGTCCTAATAAATTGGACAATGGCTAGTATGAATTTAAATGATGATCAAACAAAAACAAGGAGCATTAATCTGAATTAATGTATTGTTCGAGGAGATAAGTCTTCATATAAATCAACTAAACCAAATACAAATATAATTTTGATGGCTACAGTGTTCTCTCTCTATTTTTCCGATTCATTCCTCATGGAGGGTCTCTTACATTATATAACTCCCTTTTGACCATCTTGATCCTACACTTATTGGTCATCTGAGCCCTTATTTGAGTACCTGTCCCATCAGACACCCTCTTTGGCTTTCTGTGAGTTGTGGTAGCCAAGGTAGCACTGTTCATAAGTCTTCTCCACATAAATACGGCCAGAAAAGTAACTGCAATGCATTCAATGCGATGATAGCAGTTTTTCCTTAGATATTTTTGAGTTCCCCTCCTTCTCGTATGTTCATGATGCACGTCCATATCACTGGAGTTTCATAAATGGTCACTCTGATCATTGGAATACATATTTGAACTGTACTTATCGTATCCGAGAAGATATTCCTCTTCGGGCAACATTCCCATTTGTATCTTACTCATTAAATCCTGAATCTGAATCATTCATTACCATTGATTTCTCCTCGAACCACTCACGCTCTTGGCCAAGGTTTAAGACCCAATATATAATTTGGGCCATTAATCCTACATTATCCAATAAACAAAGGATTGTTAATTCGTTATATATTTATCTAGAAATAAATGAATAATTAAACAAGGGATGTTATAACAATGGGAGTCTTTTTTTAGTTTTTCTCTTCTTTTTTATTTTTTATTTTTTTGATGGAGCATTTTTGCACTACCATCACTATGACAGAACTGAAATTATATATGTCATTGTACAAACATTTTTGGCTAAATTGCAAAGTACACCCCTAACGTTTGGGGGTGATTGGATTTTACACCCCAACGTTTCAAAACTTTGATTTGACACCCTAACGTTTGATTCCGTTAGCAAATCACACCCCCGGTTAGATTTTGCTGTCAACTGCCAAGTCATCTTGATGATGTGTTTTTTATTTTTGCCAAATAAGCTCAAAACGACACAGTTGCAACGGAGATGATGTGAGGACTTGGCACCTGCTAAACGCACCGTATTACCCAAAGAAAAAACCAACAGAAAATCTGAAAATCCTAAATCTAAACACACGCACCATCCCTGAGCTCTCTAACCCACGCACCATCCCTTAGCTCAGCAACCCAGGAAACCCAACCCTCCCTTCCTAACCCTTATGAACCCAGAACCAATCGGCTCTGACCCCATGAACCCAACCCTCCCTTCCTAACCTTTATGAACCCAGACCACCCATCAGCTCTGCAACCGGCTCCGCAACTGGCTCCTTGCATCGTGAACCCAGACGGAGTAAGTTCATCTACGGCTCCAGGTCAGCTCCAAGGCGGTAGCAGCGGCGGCGACGGGTACAGCCAAAAATTCTTTGGGATTTCGTTGGGTTTGTTGAGGTTTTGTTCAATTTTTTTTGCTTGGGATTTCGTTGTTGGATGCACAGAGTGATTGGGGTTTTTGTTAATTTTTTTTGGGTGATGGATTTGTTGAGTTTTGTTGTTTGGGTTTGTTGAGGTTTTGTTCAAATTTTTTTGTTTGGGATTTCGTTGTTGGATGCACAGAGTGATTGGGGTTTTTGTTAATTTTTTTTGGGTGATGGATTTGTTGAGTTTTGTTGTTAGGGTGTCAAATCAAAGTTTTGAAACGTTGGGGTGTAAAATCCAATCACCCCCAAACGTTAGGGGTGTACTTTGCAATTTAGCCAACATTTTTACAAGAAGATCCCAAAAGAAGCCAAACGTTTTCTTTCACGCTTATAAAAACCAGGCCTCTTCCGTAATAGCCTCTCTGCTCTTCAGCCCAAACACTATACCGACGATACACAGCTCTGACTCTGTCTCTTCCTAATTTCATTTTATTTTAGTTTTCCCTATTTTACTTTCATTTCCCATACACCATTTGATTGATATGCTATAGGAACTAAAATTTCCTTCCCCAAAAAAAAAAAAAATCACATTTATCAAATCGTTTACTCATATAATTCCTCACTATCACTGTGTAAAAAAAAAAAAAAAAAAAAACCCAAAAAATTAATAAATAAATAAAAGAAAATAAAGAAAACCCTTTTCTTCAAATTTCAATACAGCTTTTGACAAATTTTTGTGTAGCTAAGCTGTGAATCTGTGATTCTCGTTTTCTTTTGAGTTCTAGAATTGGAACCCATTGTTTTTATTAGCAAGAAGATTGTGTTTTTCTTTTTTCTTTTGTGGGTTAGAATATTCTGTAACGTTTCTGGGATTGTTGAACTTTGTTTCTGAGAGACTAAAAGAGATGGAGAAGAAGAAGGTGGCGGTACCGCTTGTGTGCCATGGCCATTCACGACCTGTCGTCGACTTGTTCTACAGTCCGATCACTCCGGATGGGTTCTTTCTCATCAGTGCCAGCAAAGGTTTTTATGTCTCATTTTGCAATCTCTTGCTGTGATTTTTGGATTCAAACAATTTTTCTCATCTTTGTTTTCTTCGACTTTCTGTTTTGCTGTGTGTAACTGCAAATTTGGATTGAAACCCATTGTTCTGAAATGGGTTTTCTTCGAAAAGGTTGTTCTTTTAGTAATCGCTGGCTTTTTGATGGATTAGGACTGTTAACATTTTCTTAATTTGATTTGTGGTGAACTTGGTTTTGTTTTGTAGCACTTTTTTTTTAATTGGGTTGTCTCTTTTGTGTGGTTTTGAATTGTGACTTTAAATTGTAACACATTGTTATGAAAATGGGTTTGCTTTATATTTATTTGTATTTGTATAATTAATTACTTCCTATTGTGTTGGTTTATGACTGTAAACTTTCATGACTGGCTAGTAGTGTACTTAATTTTGGTTAGTTATAGAGCTCATGATTCTTCAACTGAAATTGGTGCTGATTTTGAAATTTAGATGGTAGTCCAATGTTGAGAAATGGGGAGACTGGGGATTGGATTGGGACCTTTGAAGGACATAAAGGTGCAGTGTGGAGCTGCTGCCTGGATACTAATGGTCTACGAGCTGCATCTGGCTCTGCAGATTTTACAGCGTATGTAATTGTGCTTATTCATATTGAAATATGTTATCCTTTTCATTAGCTACATGCCTGCTCAATTTTGGTAGTTCATATATATATATGTTAGCAATAGATTCTATTTGAAAAGTTTGTGTAAATTTAGGTTGCGCAGAATAGGTATTGATGTTATGTGGTACTTGATATATAACTCAAGTGTTACTCAATATCATTCTGAATGATAGTGCTACATATCAGTATGCAATATTCATTGTACTGAATGACACATTGCAATATGTACATGAAAAAATGTTTTTTTTTTTTATTAAACTTTTTCCTTAGACGATGTAATTCTTTTAATTTAAATTAAAGTATTTGACTTGTCATGCATGGTATTGTATAATAAACAATATAGCAAATACATATAGATACACGGCATTACAATTATGATGTACCATCTGGCAACAACATACCTCTGAATTATATATGTGGACAGAAATCTCATTTTTCAAGTCTGTTGTTTGCCTATGAAGATTGTTGTTTCACAAGTGTGCTTATTTAAATGGCATCACTAGGTAGATTTAATTTCTCCATTAGGAGACATCAAGATGTTTTACAATTAAGATCATTATCATACCCCTTCCACCCCCTCTCTTCTTTGTCTCTCGCTTTTTATCATGCTTCCTTGCAGCAGCAATTGTTAATATGATAGCATTTGTAGCATTATGGAGATTCCTTATGCTTATATTATACATGCAGGAAATTATGGGATGCATTGACTGGGGATATATTGCATTCTTTTGAACACAAGCACATTGTTCGGGCATGTGCATTTTCAGAGGTAGACTTAAATTTTGATTTTTCCCCTGTATAGAATATCTCTGTTTGTATTTGATCTCTGGAGAGTATTCCTTTTTGCTTCTTTAAGATTTTCAGAAGGGGAAATTTTGCACAACTTCTTAAATGACTATAAAGATGGATTTTTAAAGATCAATTCAATATAAGGCAACAAAGGGATATGAGAAGGGTTATTATTATTCTAAAGGTTTTTCTTTTTTTTGGTGGTGGGTGTTTTGGGGGTGGGGGTGGGGGGGTGTTTCGGGAAGGGAGGGTTTAGGGAAATGGAGCATTATTTTGTAAATGCTTTGATAATGACTAAAATGCGGACATATTGGTAAGGATATTTATACAACTAATAGGAGCAACTGTGCCTTCTCCCTCAATGTTTAGTCTGAACTAGAATTCAACTGAGTTGCGTTTGTACAGGATACACACCTTCTACTCACTGGTGGATTTGAGAAGACACTGCGTATTTTTGATTTGAATCGTCCTGATGCACCACCGAGAGAAGTTGATGATTCTCCTGGTTCAGTTAGAACTGTTGCATGGCTTCATAGTGACCAGACAATATTAAGTTCTTGTACTGATAGTGGTGGTGTCCGGTATGCCCAGTTGTTAATGATTGATCAATGTTAACACATTTCAATTTGTGTCTGTTCTTTATTTCCTAGGTTGCTTAGCGTGAAGTTAAGAGATGCTTATATGTAAAGAAATGGATCTAATACATGTCACATATCAGAAAATTTTTAAGTTCTGAAATTGATGCTTTGTAAATCAAGACAAATAAATGAGATGACATATAATGTTTAAAATGTAAGTCAGTTCTTTATTATATAATGGAATTCTTTAGATTATATACTATTTAGAAGTAAATCTTGGATTATTGAAGAGTTTATGTCAAATAGACTTCTTTTGAAAGTGTTCATAAAATTCACTAACCTCCTTGACACATATTTGACTGTGTATCTATGATACAAAGGAAGCCACTAATGTATGTGTGCATCATAGAGAAGGTCATCAAACAATGCTTAACTGAAACATAAGGGAGGAGCAGTTTAAGCAATTTTCTCTTTGAATTTGAGTTGGCTGTGGAACTCCAGTAAGACTCCCAGCCATGGTTCTTTCAGTTGGGTGTGGAAACCTCAGCTATACTTTTATAAATAATTCTTTATGTAGGCACAATGAGACCTTTAGTTCTAAATTGCAGAACCTGTATTTTGTCATGCTTGGTTTCTAGCTAGTGGAATTTTTCCTCGTCTACTGCCTTGATCTTTATTTGTTTCGAACCCTTACCCTTATAATAATGGTAGAAGACAACCACCACATCCTCTTTCAATTGTAGACTAATTTGATTGCAATTGCAGTTTATTTGCAACATTTAGTGTGCGTTTGGATACCGCTTATTTTGCTGAAAACTGAAAACACTGTAGCAAAATAATTTTTAAATGAGTAGAGAGACCCATTTTTAATAAAAGTTTTGTTGAAAGAAGAGGTTTGTGGGTCCCGTGAACAGTGCACGGGACCCACTGCCAGACTTGAAATGCGCTTCTCCCAAAAAAAGAAAAAAGAAAAAGAAGCCAGACGCAGACGCAGACGCGCATGGGAGAAACGCAATCCAAACGTGCCTCTAGTCTTGCAGAGATAACATTAGTTTGAGATTATACTCTTCTTCTGTTGAGTTGGATCTGTGTTTAAATTTTTGTATCACTAACATTATCATCTTTATCTGGCTCTACAGGTTATGGGATGTAAGAAGTGACAAAATAGTTCAATTACTTGAGACCAAGTCACCCGTAACTAGCGTTGAAGTGAGTCGGGATGGCCGCTATATAACTACCGCTGATGGGTCGACTGTTAGGTTTTGGGATGCAAATCAGTAAGTTTTAAATTGGGTATTTAAATTTTTGTAATGCTTGTGATTCTGCATGCTTGCCTGATAACTTATTTGCTTGTTAATCCATCAGTTTTGGATTAGTTAAGAGCTACAACATGCCATTCAATGTGGAATCAGCTTCATTGGAACCAAAGCTTAGCAACAAATTCATTGCTGGAGGAGAAGACATGTGGATTCATATGTTTGATTTTCATACAGGAGAGGAGATTGGTAGTTTATAAATACCTTTATTCAAGTTCTATTGTCTATCGTCTTTGTGTTATTACTAAGAGGGCTATACATCATGCCTTGTCCAAACCTTTTCAACTTGTCAATTTCATTTTGCTTCTGATTTATGGTTTCTATTCCTAATTTCTGCTGCATCCATTTGGGAACATGCATATCTAATTGTTGAGGGTGTTTGGATACTGTGTGAAAGTGCCTAATACGCTTTTTTTCTTTTTTTTCATTTTAAAAGTATCATGCACTTGCAGAACAATATTTCATAAACCACACATATTTTGTTGTCTGTGAAAAATAGATAATTCAGATTTGTAAGTAATAATTTTTTTTTTCACCAAATAGCCGGGGCTATTGTCAATTTAAGGGTAGTGATATTTGTTAATTTTCCTGTGTTCAAAGTAATGGTCTCCATTTATAATGAGCCTTTTCACTAATTTAGGATTTGCATTGTGGTTGTAGGATGCAACAAGGGTCATCATGGTCCTGTCCATTGTGTTCGCTTCTCACCTGGAGGGGAATCTTATGCTTCTGGATCTGAAGATGGAACCATTAGAATATGGCAAACAGGCCCTGCAAATCATGATGAGAATGATGCACTTCCTGGGAATGGCCCAGCTGGGAAAGTGAAGGTTGGGGATGATGAGGTTACTAGTAAAATTGAAGGCTTTCATATTAACGACAAAGGGAAGAATGAAGAGGAAAAGGCGATTGATATCTGACTTAGCCTCAAGATTGTCTGGAGCATTTACCATGTGTTACAGCATTTTGCCATGATTCTATATGCATTTCAGTTTTTGGTTCTTGATCAATGTACACTGCATGTCATTTCCACTGTAAGCTACATGTGGTTCCCATGTAAAGTATATGTTGTTTTCCTGTTTGGTCAGTTCCATTTCAGTTTTGGTCATTGTGAACCTTAATCAATTTTTGTGTAAAACGTGCATGTTTTCGCCTTTTGAATACGTGATACATGCAGGTCCTTTTTTTTGAACTACTTGTCAATCTTATCTTATCTGGTTGGTGATTATAAACCGCCTATTGGAAGAAGTGTGGCTTATAAAGGAGGGGTGTACTGATTGCTATATATACTGGAATTCAAATTAGCAATTAACAACTGAAGTTAAGTTAGTTACTAGTCTTTTAGGCAATTGAGGGTGGACTTCATGTGTACCCGGTAACTGACTGGTCCTAGAGCAAAAAGATACATATCCTAGACTGATTCTTCTTTGTTTTGTCACTTGTAATTCACTAGTTTTGGGTTTTGTATTAGGTGTTAATGCAAAGATGTTGATTTCTATCTGTAGTTCTTTTAATTAGAGCTTTAGTTGTTATATTTACTTTTGGGGGAAAAAGAATTTTTCCCCTCTATGTTAGGGGTAGTTTACAACTTCCCTCCTTATTATTGAAACCAATCAATTTCCTCATCTTATGTTTGGAAAATGAGCAAATATCTGAAATCCATAACTTTTTTTCAGTTGAATTCAATGAAATTACAAATGCATTCTAAGAAAACAATAGTGCAATCTTCAACTTTTTCTCTTCTGGTGTATAACTAATAATTTCCTTTAAAAAATTTGTTAAATTTAATTGAGAAAATACCAAATTGGAGGTATTTGCTTATTTCTCAAACATAGAGGAGGAAATAAGTTAGTTTAAAAAATAAATTAGGGAATTGTGAACTACCCAAACATAAAAGGGGGGGGGGGGGGGGGAATGCTTTTTCCCCTTTCTTTTTTTATGTATAGAAATGGTATTGATTGCTTTGAATTTTAGCAATTTCATTAATTTTATCCTAGCACAGTTTGATGCTATCAACACTATTGTCAATTTAAGGGCAGTGATATTTGTTAATTTTATCCTAGCACAGTTTGACATAAAGTACTTAACGTAATTACCATCAATAAAAGTCCTATTTGTTGAGGCAAAACAAACTCGTATAGTTTTAGAGATGAAGTCAATCAAGAAATCGAAGGCTTAACAACTAGGAACATGGAAACATAGAAAGCATTGAGCAATGAAGCTCAAAATCGAAGGCTTAGGGCCCGTTTGGTCACCCTTTTCAAAACATAGTGTTCAGTGTTTAAACACTGAACACTAGTGTCCAAAATTTAAAAAAACATGTTTGGTCACCGTTTTCTGTTCAGGGTTGTTTGAAAATTATTGTTCAAAAACTCATGTTTGAACAGCGTTTTTTGGAATCACCTCGGAGCTAATTTTAAACAACAAACACTAGTTTCTAGTGGCACTTCGGTAATTAAATTGAACACTCTTATGGGGCCCACGTGGTCAGCTTTTTTGAATGTTTGTCTCCTCTCTTTACTCTCATCTCTTCACGCCCCGAATCCTCTCTACCTGGTACGAAGATCACACAGTAGTGAGCAACCCATAACTCTCACCCACCTCCATAACTCCCCTCACCCAGCGCCATTCCACTTCCATAACTCTCCTCACCGACCCAACGCCATTAATCCTAACCAACCCATCATAAACGCGTCTTCTACACACACCGCATCACCAACATAGTGTCAATCACATTAATCCCTTTCTCAGAATTAATTCCTCACCTACGAAGCTTTGTTGCTAATGAAAAGCCAAACTCACACAGTCTGAAGGGCTTGGTCAGGTAAAGATTTTAATTTTCTTAATTGCTTGTTGCAGCTTTCTTTCACATCCCAATCAAATTCAGATCAGTTCACATTAATCCAGGTTAGGGCTTATTTTAATCCCACATCTTCTTTTAGATGGAAGCCTCACTCTCATCCTCATCCACCTCTCTCGTACTATACAGAGCATCTGCTTCCTCCTCTCATCGTGTTCCCTTACTAGTAGGTCTGTCTAATATAGTGAATCATTTTTGCTTGTTCTGTTATAATTTTGTACCTAACTCATGTATTTTCTCTTTATTTTGTAGCCTCTGTGTTGTTGCTGATATGAACTTGAGATCAGTGTAAGTTTCATTTGACAAAATTATAGTGAATCATGTGTGCTTGTTTTGTTATACTCTTGAGCATGGAAACAACTCGTATACTCTTGCAAACTAATAAATTATTCGATGTAATTTTACATCTGTTTAGAATGTTATTCAAAACCAAGGCATTGTACACTCATACTTTTTCTTTGATTATACTAGAAAAGCGGCTTTGTAATTTCTATTTCTCACTCTAAAATCTGTAATTTGATTTTTTATTTATTATTTTCTGGTTTTTTTTTTTTTTTATGTCTTAATTAAAAAACAGCAACTCCAATAATGTAAAAATCTCAATTTAGGGGGTAAAATATATATTGCTAGTAACTTACAAGGCTACAATTCTAGTAAATTTAAAAGGAGTTGCTACTGAATTTTAAAATGGCAGTGAGTCCTAGATAAATTTTGTTGAATGCCACCCAAAAAATTGGGTGTAAAATTACCTACCAATCACCTATTTTGAGATAAAAGTTTTGTACATTGGGTACAATCTATTATAGTTTTAAGTTATCATTACATATTCCAGCTTACTTATAATCATACAATAAGAAGGCTTTCATCAAGAAAATTCAAGGATGAGAACAAAATAAGAAAATGCGAACGTGGTATCATTCTATAATTCAATACTTTCATTTCTTTATAACCAATGATTTGATAAGACCTGATGATATGAAAGAGAGTAAATTTAAACCAAAAATAGAAGCTCCAATTCATTTTATCCTATGCATGTGAGGGGCTCCTGTATCTGTATGCTGTCCAAAATATATTAGAGCATTATCCTTTTGTATCTCTCACAATTTACAAATACAAAAATTTCCTCAAAAAGATGATTTTGTTCATGTAAGTTCATTGATTTCAGTTGATTTCAGCTGGCTCCTAAGCTCTTGCATCTCCTTCGCTTGAGCCTGCATAAACAGAAGGGAAAATTTTAAAATCTGAAGACAGTCACAACATACAGGGGGAAAATAAAAAAGAAAAGGATAAGTCACATAAAAAATATCACTCTCTGCAATATATTGTAAGACTTTTCAAATTGGGACTTGCATCCTCAAGGTTTGTTCCATTGCATTTTACTGTAAAAACAGATGAAATGTGCAATCGTCAAAATTCACACCTAATAAAAAGATATTAAGTACAGATATAGCTTTAGGCTACAATCAAGTTTGTAGCTAAATTTTGTCCTAACAGAAAAAACGTAAAAGATTAAACCCGAGTAGGACAAGATGATGCTTCCCAAACCACATATTGAAATTAAACTAACCGTACAATATGGCATGATAATATATTTGAAAATTAGATTGAAATAGATTTTATACGTGCATGCACACATTTATATTCTAAATCTTCTCACATTTTAAGAATAAAGACTTTCTTGTATCAAAAAAAATAAAAGAGTAAAGACTTTAATAGTGTTAGACATACATGAGAATAGATCCTTCAGTATAAAGGCATGGCCTATAAAATTCCTTAACTTTCTTAATTAGTAAAAATGTGTGTGAACTGAAGCAGGTCATCCTTTTCGACTTCCATATATATCTATATCCATACAGTTAGTATGTCAAAATTCCTTGACACAAGCAGTGAATCCTCAATGCCTTAAAAAGAGTAAAACTTCTAGATAAGAATATTCTTGTTATTTAAAAAGAAGGAAAAGAATTGTCATAGTAACTTATCTTATAAAATGAAAAACAGTTTAATATAAATTACCCATTAAAATAATTTAATGTTTTTTTTTTTCCTAAATAAGAATTTAAGAATTTGTAAATAGTCAAGGAGCAACAAGCCCTTGTTTGAATAAAAAATTTAACTTTATTGGGAGTATTATGGGTAAAATGCAATACACCCCTTAACTTTGGGTCAAAATCAAATTGACCCTTAAGCTTCTAATTTGAGAAATAATTAAATTGATCATTCTGTCTAAATTTTTGTCTCTCTATGTTTCCCTTAAAAATAAAAAATAAAAAAAATAAAACTTCATACTAGACTTTATTTTAATAAAAAAAAATCTGTTTAAATTATAATTTAATTAAAGATTTCTTTTTTTTATTTCTTGTGCTTTTTTCTCAATGAAGGGAGCTTAATTCAAACCAAATGATCAATTTGGATATTTATCAAAGTTCAGAATTTTTTTTTTTTTTTCATTTTTCATTTTTCCCTTTTATTCTATATATAAACTACCACTATGAAACATAAATTATCAACACACAATGATCCACCAGTGACACACATGCTCTAAAACATGAAGTAGCAAAACACAATAAAAAGAGTTTATGACAATAAAGCACCTCAAATAATAACCTCCAGCAAATATCTGTCCATTCCTGTAGGTGACGCCACTCCATGGCAAAATCATACTCAATTGTATTTGGCTGCGAAGAGTGTGATGTTGCTACTGCATTTCTCTTTGGAAAAGAAAAAAAAAATCCACACATAAAAATCATGTACCTAGTGCACTAAACTCCCACACACATAAAATGTTTGAATCGAAGAGAAAAAGAAACGCAAAATCAAAAGAAATTGGTCGGCAGGATTAAGTCACCTTCTCATCACGTTGCCTTTGACGCTTGTTTACATCAAGAACCAGATGGCCAAAAAATTTGGCTGGTTCTCCCTGCTGTATTAGAGTTCCTTTGCAACCAACAACAGGCCTGGGGTCAAACAAAGCAACAAGAATATCAGATACATGTAAAATTGATCTTGCATAGAGTTTCATAATATTCTTCATCCATAGCAAGTTATTCATGTTCCTTTGTATTGGTATAAGAATCCTTTTGAGTTAATATAATTCAAGTACTCCAACAGATAAGTTTAAGTTTTAGTTCTTTGAAATACTAGAACTTCCTGACTTTCTTGTCTAGGGAGAAGAGACTTCATGGCTAGAAAGCACGGACGCGGCTGGGAGGGTGCCGCACCCGAGTCCGACACGGGACGCGGCATCCGACGCGGTTGCCTGTGCGTCAGTGCCGCGTCTGAGTTTTTTTTTTTTTTTTTTTTTTTTTTTTTTCGGATTCGCGCCGACTCGCGGTTGCCCGTGCGTCTGAACCGGGCTGATTCAGCCAAAATCAGGCCGTATCGGCCATATCAGGTCGTATCAGCCGGCGACCGATATGGCCGAAATATGCCTTGAAACTCGCCGGAACAGTTGAAATTATGACCTCAAAGGCATAGTAATGTGTTTCTTGCCTTCTTCTTTCTTTGTTTTGTGAATTAATGCATGGTAATGTGTTTTTTAAGAATATTTTAATAGTAAAAATATATAGAAAATATAAATAAAAATATTTTTAATAATTTTTTAATTGCCGAGCCCCGCCGCACCCACATCCTACTTTTTCAAAAATTGCCGAGTCCCGCACCCACACCCGAGTCCCGAAACGCACCCATGTTTCATAGCTTCATGGTGATGGATCATAAATGGTATTTTGAGAACCATGGAAAGCATAGCAATCATTATATATTAAGTTATTAGTATTTTACTTTACTAGTAAAGGTTATTTTTGTAATCCAATAATTAAGAATTTCTCAAGTCATTAGAATTAGGTTTCATAAATCAATTGGAATTAGAGTTTACTATGTCAGTCATAATTAGGATTCAATAGTCTACATGAGCATAGTATTGTACTCCTATGGAGACATTATTTTTTACGATGAATAAAATTTAACTTAGAATACTCTCAATGGTATGGTACTGACTCCAACCAACCTGAGGTCATCACTCCTAGGTCAACTATCCTTTATTTTTCCATTCTTCAATTTTATTGTTCCATTGATTTGGTCTGTCATGTGCCAAGTATATATTAAAATCTGTAGTGATTTTGATTCCCTTGTAAATCTCCAATTTACAATATTCATGGTATAACTACTCTTATTAGTATACTAAATACCATCTTAAGTTTCAAAATGTAGTTGTACACTTCGCCATAAAGGACCGGAAACTCTAAAGTCTCCAAAAGAAAATTCTAAATGCATCAACACTAGAATAATTAGTACAATGCACAAACATAGAAAATAGAAATATTGATGGTATAAGTACCTTCCATCTTCTAGAATCAAGCATCCACTCTGCAACTTAGATATTGCATCCTCAGCTGCATCGTTTGATTTGAATATGACCAAAGCCTTACCTGTGAGCACATGAAAGTTGAAACAATAAGCATTTAAGCTTATGAGTTTGAGTTTTCACCGCATGCCAATCAAAGATTTAATACTAAATAAAATCAGTGACTATTTGGTGAATGCAAAAGGAAAAAGCCAGAACAAGCTCCCATACCATAATGTGGGTGTGAAAAAGTACCCTGTTGTATCATCTTTGCCTCAACCCTCCTATTAAATGCATGCCAGACTAAATCCTAAGGAGGACAGGTAAAAAATGATAAGGATCAAATAGGATGCTATAGACTAGGCTGCATAGATTCCACGAATGTAGCAAACATATCAAGATTAACTATCACTTTGTTCAGGATTTATTCAAGAAGAAATAAATTGTCACTCCCTTTGTTCAATCAGATGATCAATTGGGTGATCTACTCACAAAGCCGTTATCATTGGGTGATATTCTCACAAAGTTGTTATCTTGTGACTCATTTCAAATGGAATGTAGAGTGGAGATACGGTTCAAACTCAAGACCATCTGCTCTAGTATTAATGACAAATTACCAATTATCCCAAAACCTTCAAGTTCTAGGAAATAGTGAATTTAATCATTTAACCACTATTCTAACAAATTTAACAGGGGAACCTAAGGTATAATACTTAAAAGAACTATACCTTTGTTTTACCCTTTAATTATTTATATTAGGTAACAATGCTAGAAATAATGTTCTATTAGTGAGGAATAGGTCTGTAAGCTTTTCTTTTCTATTAAAGTACATCCTGTAATGTAAAGGATGAGATGTACTAGATTACCACATGTGCATCTATCATTCGATTTTAAGGATTGGTTTAAAGCAATATTATCTTTGAAATACAGTTAGGTATGATATTTCTTCAAGGACATATTATAATGTTAGGTTTAAATTTGAATAGATTCCTCACATAGCTTGTCTGGTATTCTGTATAAAAATGTGACAATTTGCATTTGAATGTAATAATAAAAATATATAAGGTTGGAGTTGGACAAGTTTGCTTCTTTGTAATCAAGTCCCATATCATTAACTCCTATAAAAATCCTAATTTTTGACATATTCGGGAATCTCTTTTCCAAGCATGGACCAATTCTTCTCTAAATCAAGGAAATCATGTGAAATATGACGGCAATATGCAGCTCATACGCAGATAATTAATTTTGCAAAATCATACAGCAAGGTTTTGTCTTTTTCCCCCTTTTTGAGGGGAGAAGAAAGCAAGAGTTATGAACCTGGAGAACTATTAGATGTACCTCTACTTCTAGTGATGTATATGATGGATCTAGATTATCCAGTAGGACCAAGGTGCCCATTTCTTCAGCTGTCTGCAGTCTTTGATCCCAAGGCTGAGAAAGTCAAAAAGAAAGAAATATGGTTAAGATATGATAGTATCATTTTTGCATATCATAAACTATATTTTCATTTTTCTTCAATTTGTAGATCATTCCTAAGGTATCTATGAATGAAATGATGATAAGCTCTTCTAATGAACTAATAACTAGTTTATCTACTCCCCATAGCTAGATGGGGAGTACAGGAAATATATTAGAGATCCTGTTACTGCACATGGAGGACAGATGCACAGACACCCAAGAATGGAGCAAGGTCCTTTATGTATGTACACAGGATATCATGTTGGACCCAGCACCCAGGTCCCACCCACAAGAAGTTTAGTTTAATAAGCTTGTCCACCAATCAGGTTTCTTGTTTTAGTTAAAACAGGAAAATTTGTTTCCAAAGAAGGATAAGTGAGGCAGTATATTACTAACTCAGAGAAGAAAATACATTTCTGACTTGGAGAAGAAACTGTAGGCAGCATGGGTTTTTTATATAAACTAGTGCATATGTGGGAATTCAGCAGACAGTCTAGGTTCAAGAGTCGACCAGCCAATCAGTGAAAAGAAATAAGTGTGACAGTCACTGCGTGAGAGCTATCAAAGAGAAAAGAAAAAAAAAATCCAGCGTGTGAAAGCAACAAAAGTAAAAGGTTTTTTTGAAAGGTTTTTACACATAAATTTTAGTGTTCTTGTGTGGTTGATTTATTTTCTTATTGGTTTGTGATATTTGCTTGGTAGTTTATTGGCCCAACATCTCACAACATTCCAACAACAAACTCTGTCAAGCATTTTCTTGAGTTAAAAGTTGTCTAAATGAATTACCTGAAAGCAAGGATATATTTAAAAGGTGCAATGTAGGGAAGAGGGAACCAAGTAATATTGGAATAGGTATGTGATTGTCGCTCTTTGCAATATTGATAGAAGGTGGTCTACTAAGACCAATGACAGAAGGCCGATTGAGAAACCATCTTTGCGACATTCTTATGCTACAAAAACAAGGGAAGAATAAGGACGTTTCACGCATTATTGAGATGGATGGCTACCAGAAAAAATAAAACCATTTAAACCAAAGAAGGAAGCTGCAAAAAAAGAAAAGTCTCATTTCAAAATACAGGAGAATTATTCTATTCCTACGGAATATCCAGATTCCCCTGACTGACAACTTATTGTAAAGGTTGAATATAGGTTGAAATCATCGAATAGAATATTTGATCTTAAATCAAGTACCAGAATCTTCATTCTTTTATCCACATTAGAAGTTTAAAGCAGCTTCCCAGAAAAAAAAAACTCAATGCAAAATTAATTCGTGTAAGCAAACACACTGTAAACTAGCAATTTCATGGTAAAATAGAAATATGGAAACTCACTAGTTTCTTGAACCAACTGCTTCTATCCTGCAAGCAAGAAAAGAATAGAAATTAGAATAGTACTTAAACTCAGAATACAAAACTCAATTGAACGTGCTCTTGTTTGTAAACAACTTCCATATTGTGGATTTAGAGACCATCCAACACCAAAACATAAGATTCCAAGTCACACCGTTATATACATCAGACAGTTATCAAATTTCTCTATTGTTTTTTACTCAATGTTAATGAGTCACATATGACCCTTCATCTTCTTATGAATAATTGAAATTGAAAAAAATAAATAAATAAAAATAAAAAATTAAATTATGAAAAGTATATATCTTTATCAACCTTTGTCTATTTAAAAAATACAACATTAACTTAAAACACTCAGGACTTACAGCATCTGGCCTTCTAGTAACCTCCAAGAATTGGGCATGAGTTTTGGCACCCCTATTCCCAGCAAGTTCAGGAACCATTTTATCAGAAGCATTGCCTGCCTTCCCATCAATATCCTCCCCCTTTTTGGGTACCTTTTTCTGGCCATCCAGAAGAAGCTTCCTCTTTTTATTAGGCCTGGTATCTGATTCGTTCATAGGTAATAAACTATCAGAAGATCTCACATTAGCTTCATCCTGATCTTGTCTGAATGATATTTGACCAGGTTCAGTCCCATCTTTGTTGATAGTAGCCTTTGGCCTTAATGTGGAATTCTCATTTGACATACGTCTGTTCTCACCCATGCTAGTCATGGCCCTTTTGGATTCTGCTCAAACCATAAACAAGTTTATTTCATCCAATAAGTTAAATTCAGATGTAACACATACAAAGTAGGCATAGAATAAGGATTAAGTGATCAAATTCACCATTTTCTATTAGGTTAAGCATTTGGGACAAATGTTAATTTATCATGTGATCAATGTATGTGATCCTAAGTTCGAAACCTGTCTCCACCACCCAACCTTCCATTTAAAAGTTAAAACTTTCACATGTTGGGCCCCACTTATTGAGGTCAGAGTTTGGGTCTACACATGAGAGGGAGTGTCAAAATAATTGCAGTGAGGAATCACCTAGCAGCACTGGGCTTACTCCATTGCCAGAATTGTCAGTGTTTACAGCACTGCCCCCCTTCTCAACCAAACCAATCTTTGATGACAAAATTGATCTCCCTGCTTCCGTTTTTATATTCCTTTTAAGATTGGAAGGACTAATGAGCTTTGTATCTTTCCTCTTGTTAAAAAAGTACTCCACTGCAATGCATACAAATATTTGAAGAGAATGAATGAAAATTAATGTCAATTCAGAATTAAAGAGATAAGGAAAATTTAGTTATCAGAACACATGAAATTCTAGTGTATTAGGGATTTGGATCATATTGCCTTCCAGTTTCGAAATCAAAGGAAAATCATTATTAGTGCACATTTTAGAAGAAATGAAATTGAGCCACACCTAATTATTAATGAATATGTGCAGGAACAAGATATATATTTAGATGAACATATACAGAAGCATTCTACAGCAAGACTCATTGTGCAACTCAAGACTGTTGTCCATTTAAATTCCATAAGAATTGGTCAAAATTTCAAGGGATCAACAGGAAAAATAACTCACAAGAAAGATGAAACATTTCTTAGTCTCAAACGACAAGATCAAGATATTTTCCTGATCATAATCCTATATCTTATAAAAAGCATCATTATCAATATTTGTACCTTTAATTCCAGCTATTTCATCCTTAAACTTCTCTGATATTACACACTTTTCAACATCAACAGTACGGTAAAAGAAGTAGTCAGCCCATTTCAACTCTGTTTTAGATGCTTGAGGATTTCTCTCATCCTTCGATGTACAAACAACACTGCACTTTCCCACAATAACTTCCTGAAATAAGGGAGAGAAAGAAAATGGACAGAGCTCTGTTCAATGAATTTTGAGATACGAGATGCAGTGATTAAATAAGGACAAAAGATGCCAACTGTTAATCAAAATGATACAAACTCATTTCTATTATTTAAAATCAGAAAAAGGAGAGAGTTTATGTAATAAAATTAGAAGTCACTCCTTCACCAAAAGCATGGAACATAATCTATAAGGTTAGTAACTCTATTTATGCCTCTTTCTGGCTTTCAGCCCCTACCTAGCCAAACCGTCCCACCTAAAATCCATATAAACAAAGAACCCTTCATTCTACATGGCAGGACCCCTTCAACTCCCCTTATTTCACCACCTATTAGGCACTAATCCAAGCAACTCTATTCTGAAATACTGAAAATCTCACCTTTTCCGAGTTACAAAATTTTGGCCCCAAAAAGTTAGACTCTCTTTGAACAATGTATGGCCCACCAACACTAAACTTCAAAATTTTCTATATTATACTTTTCTTTCTTTTTTTAATTCGATAGTAACAACCAGTTGAGATACAAGGCTCTTGGCAACTTCTATATTATACTAGAGCTACCTTTGATATGACAATACATACGGTTGTCAGGTAAAGAGTTGGTCAAATTCCCCTAACCGGAATAACAGTCAAGAAGATAATGTGAATACTACATCTACGTACAAGAGAATTCTCTAACCTGAATCATGATTCATGAAGTCAATATGACATTATATAGTGTAAATGTAATGGGTATTATATATAACAATGAAATACTAAGAATGAAACAACCTTACTGAAAAATTTTCGGATGCCTGATAAAGATGAATTCTTGAATATTTAATAGATGAATAGAAAACTTATTAAACGGTACAAATTCAATTCTAGATGTAAAACTGTTGAAGAACACTTCAACTTATCTTTCCACTCTTTCTCATGCTAATAATATTTAAATTTGGTTCCCTGATTTGACTGGCTGTTGATGTTACTTGCAAAATTATTGCTGTAATCGAGAGTGTTAATATATAACCCTGTTTACAGATTTTTTAACCTAATGATATAGGTTTTTTTTGTTCATTATTAAAGTCCTAAATACTTGCGAGTATTGGTAGCTCCTACCCAGATCTCACCATCAATCACTTCAACTAGCTTCCAAGACTGTTTCTTCTAATCTTTCACAGAACTTTTCCAAGTCTAAAAGAAAGATTTTCTGCAATATGCAGAATGATAGCATAGAACATCTATACAAACCTCTGTGGTAAAAGAAAAACATAAATATAAAATTAATTAAATAGTAGCGAGTAGCTAACTATGCCCATGATACTTTATTGCCAAATCCTTTTACGTTGGGTTGACTGCCAATGTAAAACTTTTGTCACATCTCATGAACATTGATTTGGTCTTAAAAGGATATACCATGTAGCCTAGTTTTAATTCTTAGTTGAAAATGTGATACAATAACAGTGAGACAGTAACAGTGAGTGACCAGGTCACCAACTTCAATTGGTTAATTTTAACAGAATGACTCATAATCTAAGTTAGAAAATGGCATATAAGGTAAAACTTGTATTGAACTGCTCTTTCCTAAGATAAGTCTTAACTTATCCTACTTATCCTATTATTCTTGAGAACATTTCTTTAGTAATATAAAATCAGACAAACATCATAATACTACAGTATATGAATAATAATACCCGTAGGTGCAATGCACAATTGCCAACTTGGCCTGTGTATGCAATAAAATTGACAGGATGCAGTATTAGAGATATATAACTTTACTCACAATATCTTAGCTCTCTTAAGGTATATTTTAACCATAAGAGCCCTTCTTTTTGTATAAAGCCCAACTAAATGCTTCACTAAAGTTCCAAAGCAAGAAAAAATTAGAGGACATGAAAGAAGTATGACTTACCAGAGGATTGATGTAATCCTGACATCCTACACCCTGACCAGATGCTAAAAATAGCTCATTCCATTGTGGATTATGATTTCCCAAAATATCACGTATATCAATAGGACGACGAAACCACACAACCTTCACTCTCTTTGCATGAGTTGGAGTCTCAAACATTTTGACAAGCTTACAAATAGAGGTCTCAGTGTCACCTTTGCAGTAAATGTAAGCACAGTCGTAAACAAAGTATTCCACATCCTCGTAAGTAAATGACTCATAGAATTGAATGCGCTCATCTGTCTTGCTAACTCCCTTCTTCCTACCCCATTTAAATTTCATGTTATCTTCAACCTTTTTCACTCGAAGATGTGACATACTGTATCTTCTCCAAATATTAATGATGCTCAGCTCAATCCATCTTTAAAAACCTTGAAACCAAAAGAAAATAATTATATTGATATAATTTAGATAAAACCAAAACAAACAACCTCAAAGAAATAATCCACTATAAACTATAGTCTATATTTAGACACCAAAAAGTCAATTACAGCTTTGGTAGGGAACGACTAAAAAAGTAGTTTTGAAGGATTAACGCAAGATAATATGAAAGGAAACAATGACATGGGACTTCCAGCTGAAATTTACACATCAATAGTAACAAAAAGTGTGACGAAAAAAAAACGGCTAGGTTGAATCCAGGAAAAACCAGTATCATTATCAAAACAACAGCTAATTACACACCATTTTTAAGCGTACATATTGATGTAAAACTAAATGTTAGACTCGCTATGTTTTATTCTCTTTATAACTTCTACCACCTTGGACCACATGGCTTCCAAAATGTTATGCCATTCAACATAACCCAAAACCTAAAGAGAGAGTGAAATCTAAGATCAAGCTCGTAGTAACTAAATAATTGCAGAAATTATCCACGAATAAATAAAACATACAAAAATAAATAAAAATCTCATTTTTACCAAACATCAAACATAATATACCAATCAAAAAAGTTCAACGAAAACAGTGTTATACAGAGGATTAGTTTAAAACCTTTAACCAAACCCAAATAGTGTGGTGGTGGTGGCAAAAGCCAAAAGGTGACTAACATGGAGGAGGGCTCAAAAATTAGACTCAAAAACCATATTGGCCAAACAAAAACAGAAACCAAAACCTTTAGTTCCAAAATTTTGGGACCAGCTATGGAACTAGTCAGGCACCACACACTAAGTACTAACCCACCAAAACTAGAGTTAAACAGAAATCCCATGAACCACATTTGTAAATGGGAACTCAAGAGTCAAGACATAAATGTTACAGTATAAGCAATCATAATTCAATGCATTTGGACTCTCAAATACATGCCACATGTCCATATTTATGTTTCTATTCAAACCCATTTTTTTGCTTTTTCGAATACATAAACAAAGTTGGTGTTACAACTAACGATGATTGTAATTTAAAAGTACCATTTTTGATACAGAATCGACCATAGCAGTGAGAGAGAGAGAGAGAGAGAGGCTTATGAACTCACCATTTGTTCTGGGCCGTTGGATTCGCCGAGACAGTGAGGTGCAGAGGTAGAAATAGAAGAAAGAAGAAGAGCAAAAACAGAGCAGAGTACGTTTTATATGTATATTTGGTTATTACAGAGGAAGAAAAGGAAAAGAAGAGTCAATGTAAAGTGTGGTAGTAGGCATAAGAACAGAGAAATGAATGGAAACAGAGTTTTGTGAACAAAAATGGAAAAATGCTCAGAATTGCTATATGCATATGTAGAGAGAGAGAGAGAGAGAGTTAGAGAGAATATTGACTATTGAGGTGAGGTGAGAGAGACAGGTTTGATTTGGCGGGGCTCAGTAGACGTGCAGTAGTGTAGCTAAAAGAAAGGAAGCCGGGCCTGGCAGTGTAGAGATGATGTGAAGCGCGTGTGGTTTTCTTTTGAAATTTTGGCCACCTCTTGCTTTTCTCTCTCTCTCTCTCTCTCTCTCTCTCTCTGTTTTTTCTTTTTTCTTTTTTTAGTAATGTTACACATATAATCATTTTTATAATATTTAATTAAGAAAAATACTAATGCTTTTACTAATTTTATTATATAAAGTTTATAAAGTTACATGTAGAGTGTCAATGTTCGACCTAACCCGTGAACACGATACGAACCTAACATTAATTTTTTCGGGTTAGGGTTGGACCTTAATGGGTTTAAGTCATAAACGGGTCGATCCGAAAGCGACACGATAAGAAACGTGTCATAAGTGGGTCAACCCGTGTAACTCGCAATAGACACGTTTGACATGTCAATTTATTTGTGTCAACCCAAAATGACCCACTTAACACAATCCGTTTAACTCGTATAACAAATAAATATTTATTTTATTTTAAATTTGTCAAATACCTTTTATATCCAACATATATTTTAAATTTAGAAAGAAAAGTGGGTAATTATAAAAATTTACAAGGGATATAATTGGAAATTGAAACTTTCAAACCCTATAACTACTAATACTTTTTTTTTTTTTTTGCATAAAACTTGTACAAATAAAATTGGATGAGCTTGTGGAAGATGTTATGAATTTGGACATCAACAAAGAATCTATGGATTATAATCGTGGTCATAGTCAGGATTAGTCTATTATTTGCTCAAATTTTTTCAAAATTGATATTTAGCATTTGATGAGTTTCAAGGATATTATATTTTTGTTAAACTATGTTATTTTATTTTTGTTAAATTTTGTTATTTTGAATTTGGATTGAAGTGTAAAAAACTTATTTCTAGATGAATGTTATATTTCTGTTGAACTATATTATTTTGAATGTAGGTTGAAGACTTGAAGTGTATGCATTGCTTTTTAAGATGTAAAAAATATATATATATATATATATATATATTTATAGATAGATATTATATTTAATATTATGCAGGTTGAAATGGGTTGTGTTACATTCGTATCAACCCAACATGACTCTTTTATTAAGTATGTCAAATGGGTTGGGTTAGGTCAACCTGCCTTATTAACAGGTCGAGTTAGGGTTGAGTCATTTAGTCGAATACCCCTACCTCGACACGACATGAACCCGACACACTAACCCGAATTGACACCCCTAGTTACATGTCAATAAATATGATTAATAGGTTTCAAGTTTCAACTACTTAATAAATATTTTCTAAAGAAATCACTTAGTAAATAAATAAATGTTTATTTATTATTTTATTTTTTTTGTTATTTGGTGATAGATCAATTTTTAAACTTATGTAGTAATATTTTTAATATAACTCTTTTACTAGTTCTTATTATATCATATTTTTACCTAACATTAACAATTAGTCACCTCAAAAATATTAAAAAATTTGTGAAATCTTTTTACTCTATATTGTTCTTTTGTTTTAGTAAAATAACATCATGGTTTGAAAAAGGAAAAAGAAAAAAGAAAGAAAAAATGATGTCTCTTACAATGATTATTGTGAATAATAATGGGAAAAAAATCAAATTATTGTTGAGATGGTGTGTTTTGATTGATTTCTTTTTCTTTTATTTTTTTAATAAAGGTGTCCAGAATTCTCTAAACTAAAGGTTAAGAGTTTTGGACTCATGAAGGCCTTAGAAATGACTTGGCCAACTTTAGGGTTTAATTGAAACTTATTGTATTTTTCAAGTATATAAACAGGTCAATATATACCTAATTATTTATTTTTAAAAGTTAAAACTGACCATAAATTACAAATAAAAATAATTTTCATACTCTAGTAAATTTTTTTCTTTACAAAATTAAATTTCTTTTAATAATTGGCCAAAATTAAAAATGAACATTCACGATTTTAAACATAGATACAAACTATATATATCTTCTAATTATTATTATTATTATTATTATTATTATTATTATTCTTTAAGTGCACCTTAGGGTAAGTAGGAATTAAATGCTAATTATATAAATAAATAAGGTAGGTTAATGAGTTTTCTTAAGGCATTTGTTAATTGGCTATTCTAAAAATGTTTTGATACTGTTTTATGAAAAATATTAAAAAAAAAACCGTTAAAAAATCAATAACTTTTTTCTTTTCCTATAAAAAATTTCTAAAACTATTTCTTAAATCAATACCTCTAAGACATTTGTTAACTTTTTCCAAATAAATTTAGCAAACGAAGTGTTAAATACTTGTCCAACATTTTTCTATATACTCAATGTCATTTAATCACATGATCATCGGATAGTTTTGATATATACTTTAAGTAATCTATTCCCATTTGAAAGGAAGTCATATCCACTCTAATGAAATATTTGAAATCATGCAAATCTTTCTTCTTCCTCATCATTTATGCATGTTAATTTCATAATTATGAAACTAACAAAATTTTTTTTTTTTTTTTTGAGAATTGAAACAAACAAAAATTGGTTGTTTGCAGTCACAGCCTTTTGTTTATCATGTAACACCTCCTTTAGCTATTATGGAGTTCTTAAACTTTGATGACTCTACTGCTTTTTTTTTTTTTTTTGATAGGGACTCTACTGCTTTAGTAACTCGTTATCATTGGGGAAGTTATATTAATAATAAATATGATATGACCCATATTTATTATAAAAAATAAAAATAAAAATTATGAGTTATGATCCATATTTATGCTAAAATGATATTTAGGTTATGTTTGGATTGGGCTGAAAACCCATATCTGTGTTTGCGTTTTTCCTTTTTTTTTTTTTTTCACGCGTTTGTGAGACTTGTGGCTACTGTTCATGCACTGTTCAATAAACAGTAGCTGCAAAGTTTGACTTTTCTTATTTTTTTCAGCCAATCAGTACACATTGTGTACTGTTTATGGACCCACAAATTTTACTTTTCAGTAATTTTTTCATTAAAAATAGGTCCCATGATATTATTCACACATTTAAAAATTATTTTACTACAGTATTTTTCAGTTTTCAATTTCAATTTTTAGTTTTCAGTTTATCCAAACAAACCTTTACATGCAAAGGTGGGTTGTTTTCAGTCAGAATGGGAGAGTGAGTGCACGTCCTTTTGGTGCAAATGGTGGAGGGTTTAGTCTGAGTTCGAATGTACGATAGAGAGATAATGAATAAGGATGCACCGCCATGTGGTTGTATTTAGTGTTCATTTAGAGCGTGGCTTACACAGGTTCATCATTAAAAGATTGTGATTTGAAGATCTGCAAGTGTCTTTTCATTTATTGCGAACGTCTTGTGGTTTCTTCAATGAGATTTTTTTTTTCAAGAAATCCTTTTTGTTATCTCACCCCTAGAAAAGAAAAAAGTGATTATTAATACCCTTAAGTCTATAGTCTAGGACCCCAATATTTTGTACAACCTTCTTTCGTAAAAATATCATTTTGTGATTTGAAGATCTGCAAGTGTCCTTCCACCTGTTTCTTAAAATAAATAAAAAAAATTGTATTTTCCTTTTTTTTTTTTTTATAACCAATTGTATTTTCCATTTATTGCGAACGTTTATGGTTCACTAAGATTTTTTTTTTTTTTTTTTTTCTAAAAAAATCCTTTTTCCTATCCCACCCCTAGAAAGGAGGAAAGTGATTATTAAGGGCATTTGCAATAATAAAGTTAAAAAGTTATAATACTATTTTAACTTCACCAATATACCAAAAAAGCCTTGCAGCAGTAAAGGTAAAGTCATAATTTTTAGCTAATTCGCTACGGTACACATCTATAGATTGATGTGCACTGTAGCACACATCTAAAAAAAAAAAAAAAAATTATTCAACCTCCTATTAAAATAATTCAACTTCCTTTATTTTTTTTTTCATTTCTTTTATTCTATCTCACCGTGCTCTTTCTTATCAGTTCTCTCATCAAGCTCTCATCACTTTCATCTGTTAAGCTCTCATCTCTCTCATCTCCTAGCCCACGCCGTCGCCATCCCACGTCGTTTGTCAAGCTCTCATCTCTCTCATCAAGCTCTTATCTCTTTTATCTCCCAACCCACGCCGTCGCAGTCCCAGCCGTCCCAGCCCACACCTCAGCCCACGCCGTCCCCGCCGATCCACTTTAGGTCAGTGCTCTCTCTTCTTTTGTAGTGAATTTTTTTGGCTTAATTTTTCTGGGTTTAGTGTTATTTTGTGGTGAAAAATGGTGTTGTCGCTATGTTGTTTTGGGCAAATGGTGTTATTTTTTTGTTGTTTTTGCTGGGTATAACATCTGAATGGATGAATGTATTGGGAATTTTCTGTTTGCAAGAATTTTTGTCAAGCTCTCATCTCTCTCATCAAGCTCTTATCTCTTTTATCTCCCAACCCACGCCGTCGCAGTCCCAGCCGTCCCAGCCCACACCTCAGCCCACGCCGTCCCCGCCGATCCACTTTAGGTCAGTGCTCTCTCTTCTTTTGTAGTGAATTTTTTTGGCTTAATTTTTCTGGGTTTAGTGTTATTTTGTGGTGAAAAATGGTGTTGTCGCTATGTTGTTTTGGGCAAATGGTGTTATTTTTTTGTTGTTTTTGCTGGGTATAACATCTGAATGGATGAATGTATTGGGAATTTTCTGTTTGCAAGAATTTTTGGCGGCGGCGGCGGTGGCGGTGGCGGTTGAAGTGGTTGTGATTGTTGTTTATTGTATAGGATATATTATTTTATTGTGGTGTTTATATTATTTTATTGTGTTAAAAGCTAAAATAGATCCACTGCTACAGCATGTATGTTGGTAAAATAGATAAAGTAACTTTTGGTGGAGCTAAAAAGCTAAATTTTTAACTTCACTGCTGTGGATGCTCAAATGCTAAAAATACAAAGATAGGATTAGGATGCTATCTAGTTCAACGCATTTTCACATTTGGGTTAACTATAACTTTGTTTGGTTTGAAAGGAAGAAAAGGGAAAGGAAGAGAAATTAAATCTATGTATATTAAAGATTAGATTGTTTATAAGACCACCAATATTCTAATGTCCTTTTGTTCAATGCTAATTGAATTATTAATGCACACAACACATTAAATCACTTTGTATTTTAAGAGAAGTGCAATTTGTTTCCCTTTTCTCTTTCAAGAAAGCTTTTCGTAATTAAGGGTTTTGGGGAAAAAAAAAAATTACCTCAAGTTCAATGCTTTAATGTACTAAATTCATCATCATGATGACATATGACCACTTTTGACAATTTTCACCAACATGACAAATTCAATGTGTTGGAATAAAGTACTGGATCTAATCTTTACTTCTGGAAAAGTGATGCTATTTCAATTACTTTTAAGTTGTAATCTTGTAAAAAAGATTGATTTCAAGATGAGCACTTTTTTATTTTTTAAATTACTCCTCTTGAAATCAGTCTATTTAAGACCAATTTTAAGTTTTTTCTTTCTCTAATCTTTATTTCAACTTTATTTATTTTATTGAATTTTTAGTGAAAATGCTTGAAATTTCAAACCTTCTTATATAATTTTTTAAATTACTCAACTTGAAATCTGTTTATATAGATCCAATTTCAAGTTTTCTCTCTTCTTTTTTAATTGTTATTTCAAAAATTTCTTACTGTTTTATATATATCAATGAAAAGCTTGAAATTGGGGAGACCATTTCGCGATTTTTTTTCATTGTCTTTAATCTTCATTCAATTTAATAATAATAATAATAATAATAATCATGTTTTATTTTTCAATAAAAGAGCAATTATATTTCAAAAAAAAAAAAAATGTTACAGCAAGTTATTACAGAAACCACTTCACAAATCTTGTTGGGATAACCAACACCCCAAAAAAAGAATTTCTAAGGCTTGCAAGAGAAATGCCCCAAGAGCAGCACAATGCTCCGTTCAAAACAGAATTGCAGAAATAGCCCCTGCTTTCCTCCCTATTTATAATTATAACTTCCCATTTGATAGTTCTAATAATAGACTCTCCAGACCTTTTTTTTCTTTTTTTCTTTTCCTAAGATAGTTACAATATATTGTTAATCTTGCAACTCAAACTATTTCTTCTTAGAGCCCCAAACACTTGTGTACGGAGAGGTGCCAATTAAGTTACAACCTACAAGGCTCTTCACAACCTCTACAGACTTGATACTGCCTTCATGAGTCACACTATTTACATGGGTTGGGAAAAAACCCACAAAGTTTTATCTAGTTTTATTGATTCAATTACATAAGTGGTCTAATTACCACTTAGTAAACAATTAGACCGGCTTGGATACTTGTTCACTAGGTTATCAATTCGATTGGCTGGGCTAAAATGGGTTTATTTAATTGCTACACAAAACTTAAAACAATTTTTTTTGAAGAACCTAGCTTTAACTTTCAAATTTGAACATGTGATCTGCTAGTTTATTCATTCAGTAATTGTCTTACGAAATGTCAAAACTAAGGAATAAATAACTAGTAAAGGTTTGGATTCAATCACCAATAGAAAAATGACATGTGTCCCGTCATGTGCAATGCATATGACTCACTTGATTGGTTGGATTAAGTGAGTCGTGCAATGACAAGATCAAACGTCATCTTCCTATTGATAATTTGAGCCAAACTTGGTCCCTACTAGGCCTGAACTGGCTCAGCCAACCTTGTGAACTCTAAGCCTATGGTTAAAACCATACTCATTTTCAAGGTGACCAAACCAGCTTCAGCTCAATTTACCACCACCTTCATTGCAATCCCAACGCCATATTTGCTCCTACACCATCTCTTTTATGGAAATATGCCACTTCTTCCCAGTTAGCCGATTCTGAATTCTAGTCCTATATATAACTAAAGCCAATTGTTGGGTTTCGAGGACAAAGGAATCCAGCATGCATTGGAAAAACCAAAAATAATTGAAGAGTGAATTTTTTGGGACAAAAACCATGCCCAATTGCATGAGTTCCCATTTGATAGTTGATACATGTACAAATATATGCTATTTTCCACTCCTTTAGTAGAAAATAACTATCTCTTTTAGCAAGTATTTTTGAAATGAAAACCTGGAAAAGAAAAAAAAAAAAAAAAAAAAAAAAAAAAAAATGAAAAACACAAGTGAGAGAGCTTTACAACCCTGGAGAATAAGGATTAGTGCAAGGCTCCAAACTAGCAAATCAAAAATGCCCAAAAGAAAGAGATGGCATTTGTCTCTTTCTATTGAGTAAATTGATTGAAAGAAAAGAAAACGATTAGAGAGAGAGAGACAAAAAAAAAAGGGGTAAAGCAAAACAAAAGGAAACTCCCCTACCCTATTTATAAGTTAAACAAATGAATCCCCCTATTGGTTTTGCAACTCTGGATTAAATAAATGTCTGCTTATGAAGGGTAATATAGCTGCAAGTAATGCCTTGGGGCACTCCTCATGTGGAAGATGGCCACATCCAGATATAGCAACTATTCTCTGCATCGCAAAATAAATCATGGTAAAGATTAGATCAATTAGAGTAGAGAGGAAATTACTTTTTCATATCCTATCCTTGCGAAATAATATTTATAGTATTTTCTAAGAAGCAAGGACTCTATTTCAATGTTTTTTCTCCAAGAGAACCAGAAAAGAGAAGGGTTTTTTGCTTAGGATTTTTGGGATGGAACCAAGGTTTTTTCTCCATGTGTAACAACATTGAGAGACTAAAAGAGACAGGAATGAATGTCTCTTAACTGCCTGGATTTTCCACACAATCATCAAGCATTTGCTACCACAATGGGAATTGATACAACAAGATTTATCATCCCCACTCCCATGTAACATTACCTCAATAAGACTTTACTATTAGTAAGTAATAGAAAAAGGAAATCGTAGAACAATACTTACAGAATTTACAAATTTTGAAGACATGGCTTGAGAAGAGTTAAGAGAAACAAGGGCATCTTCAGCTCCGGTAATAATCAACATCGGCATGTCTTCAACTGCTTTTACTAATGATTCTGCATTTTGTGGGGAAAGGACCATCTCAGATGACAATCTACCTATCTCATGGAGTGCTTCATCCCAACCTTCTACATATAGGGGCGCCTGATTGCATTACACAACAGTGATCCAACTGACTGTTAACATACTGATATATTTATAAAACTGTCTATGATTTAAGGAGGTGCAGGTGTACCTTATAAAGCCTTAGAGTCTCTGTTGTTAGCTTGGAAGCGTCATACCATGCACGGCGATTTATCACTTGAGTGATTTCTGTTCGCAGTAGAGGACGAACCAAGTGCTTTTTCCCAAGTGAAGTATGCAGAAGAATCCTTGCAAAGGCTGGAACCACTTCTCTTGACAAACTAACACTTAGCAATACTACTCCTCGAATTGCAAACTGAATGATGCATATAAACAAATAAGGTGAAAATTTTAGAATTTGTTGGAAACATTTGCATAAAATGACTGAACAAAAAGTTATTTATACAACTTTTCTGACTCTTAGACATTATGTTAGAATTAGTTTGATTCTATAAATTGTTAATTAGCTTATATCAGAAATTCAAGAACCCAAAAGCTGAGTAGCACTCTCAACATAATAGTGCAAATAAAATTCATGGATGAGTAAGGGACGAAATAGCACTCTTATCCTTTGTTTGGGAAAGGTTGCAGGCTGAATTTTAGTGCATCAAAGAATTCCTTGTTTGGCTTGAGCAAGTGAAGAAATTTCAAATATCTATTGGAAAATTTTGGCAGAAATTCAAGAACTTCCATCTACCGATGCTTTATTTCCAAAATCCTCCCAATAAAATGCACACACCTTGTGCTAAACCTGCCCAAAAAATGCCATTTACATAGAACACCATCACCATTATCTGCCGACCATCATATGTCCAATAACATCAAACAGCACTAGCAAAGTGAACATTGCCAACTAGAGCCATGCCTCCAGACAAAATGTCCATTACAATTATTACAAAGTCCTCTCTCCACTTTCATTCTGCTTAAGAGTCGTCAAAGAATGTGCTCAACAAAGGATGCAAATTTATAGTCCCAAGAGCCTAGATTATTGATCTAGTTTCCATCTTGATTTCTCAAATCTTATAATAGAATTTCCAGAAAATGGAATTTCAATCCTGAGAGATTGAGAAAAATGGAAACTTCCTTCAAATGGAGTTTCACCCAATTTAATTGGAAGAAGTCTCTAGAGAACTAGCATCGACCAAAAAACCCAGTTGTTTCGTTGATACCCAACAAGCAAATAATTATATTTAAATACCAATGCTAAAAGGAATGAAAGCCAGTACAGTGGTATTCCATGGATCAGACTACAGAGAGAAAGATTGTGAAGCTCAAGATCATAACTGGCTATGGTCAAATCCATTTAATCATTTACTTGTAAAGTCGGATGGAATTTTTGGTGATTTAGATGAATGAGATTTTTTTATTTATGCTAAACAATAATTACTAGACAGGATTTACATTTTCAATTCTCCATGAAAATATTAATTACTTCATCCAAACCCAAACACAGTGTTAAGGTATTTGTATTTTGACATTTTAGATCTCACACCAAATGATATGATCCTTTTTCTGCCTGAAAGGTGAAATTAAAATATTCGTTTTTTCCCCTTTTCCTTTGGCGTGTAAAGATTTAATCAGCATAGAAAAAGAAGATGGTTACTCACGTTGTAAGAATTCATTGATGTTTGAACCCTTTGTGCAGCCCTTAAAGCAAGTAGGCCTCCATCATCATGACCAACAAGAATTACCGAAGTAAACCCCATATCTGAGCAGAAAGAAAGAAGCAAGTCTACCTGAAACATCAGATAAAATATTCAGACCTAAGTCTAAATTTGTTCCAGACATAAAGGGTGAAGATAATGAGTACATAAAATGAGTGGGAGAGAGACCCAAAAAAAAAAAAAAAAAAAAAAGAGCAACCACAACAGAATCATGAGATCAACAAATGTGGTAATGCCCCCAGTACATGTTAAATGTGCTTTGGATTTACAAATGGATCACTCAGTTTGTCACACTTGATGCTGCATTTGGCAGCAGAAATTGTGCTTTGGATTTCAAACTGGATTCCTATCTAAAACCATGAAGTGAGGACTCCAACTTCAATCTAAGTCCAATTCCAAAACTCCAAATATATTGACAAATCAAGTATTAGGGACATTTAATTTCACTTCCCATCCTTCCATACAAGACTCTTAATATCTCTTCACCTTCCCAACAAGAGAGATAGATTCAATTTTGTTGAGAATTAAAAGAGAGATACACATGAGTGGGGGATCTTCTCCATTTCCTTTGAAATGTAGATAGTCCATTTCACAATTAAGATGTTACCCTAGATCTAACAAAGTACAAAATGCCATATCATTTAAAATTGTAATTGACGTGGCACTGGATGCACTTTTAAATTATATTTAATCTGAACCATAAGATAAATCCATTTCAAATGGAGAGGATCATTTTCCAGGTAATTTATAGGAATATGATTATAACAATCAAATCTTAGTCCCAATTACCTGAGTATCAAGTTTATAAGGATTAGGCAATTCTTTTTCCTCCCAATCTTCCCGACGCATTCTTGAAGTTAATCCCCAACCAGGACGATCAAAAGCAGCAACAGTACAACCCACTTGCCGAGCTAGCACCCCCATCACATGCCTCCATGAAAAGACTCCACCCCCAAATCCATGCACCAGAACAACACCGAACAAGCAATTTGCCTCCAAGTCCCTCTCTAAAGTCCCAGAGTTCAATTTACCAACTTCACCCTGCTCACCAGCATCATCTAAGCTCAAGACAGGGATTTCTTCAGGAAGAACAGGAGGAGTTGTGGAACCATCCAATAACGGAGCATATAGTGAAGAGCTGTGAAATTGATTGCTATAGCTCCGGTGCATTTGATATTGGTTTTTTGACAACACACTTAACGCATGCCTCTCAAATTTTGGCCTTCCCACAGCCTTTTTTGGGGAGCTGCAACTAGGACTGGGTTCAAGAAAGACAGTGGAGGACAATGAACGAGGTGAAGAACCAGGAAAGCTGAGCTTGTAATGGAGAGTAAGCCCTCGACATGTTATGAATAAACTGTCAATGTCGGCAAGTAAACTGACGTGGAGTTCCCCTTCAGCACGAGGTGACCCTAAAGGCTTTCGCCTCATTTCACTGTCACTTTTTGGGGTTTTTCCTCCACAAGGAGTGGGAGATCGTGGGACCTTCTGGAAGCCAGACAAAACACTTTTGCATGAAAGGACCTGTTAATTTAATTGAAAGAGTAGTCAGTAAAAACAGTAGAAAATGACCATATAAATCCATATAGTGCTACCAAAGAACTGACAACAATTAAGTGAATATAGTTGCATAACCAAGTTTTATAAGATCAAGAACATGCACCAACTTCAAGGTCTAATTGGAATAAAAACATCCTCATGTAATTGAAAAGAACACATTCAGTCTTAATCAAATAGGCATTGATAACATTTATCTCAAAAAAAACAACATTTACAAGCATCTTACTTTTCAATAAGCAAACATGTATTTCAAAATTTGCAAAAGCACAGGACAAAAACTATGCAAACTTACAGTATCTGCATCAACTCGGTGAAACAAGAGCTTTCTCCGTGCTCTGCAGCTCGTTCTATATGCAACAACAGTATGGCCTAGAGCAAAGACTACAGATGAGAGAAACAAGACAGGCATTCCCCATGACTTCTTCAAATGGAGCTTCTGCCTTGAGAGGGAATATGAAGCTTCAGCCTCAATTTGAGAATTTACAGTGAAAACACAAGCCTTAACTGAAAGAAGAAGAATTGAGAGAAATGAACACAAGGTCACAGTTCCAAGGTATGGACCGTGTGAGAGAGCAGGGGCATCACACATTGAATAAACACCTGTAGTCAAAAGACATTGGATCAGATTCAGCAAATACTTGAAATTGAAAATAACCAAGCCCAGATGATAAATTTTGAATATGGTATGAGGTCCATCAATTTCTGTAACATTCTGCCTACAAAATTCTAAAGAAATCTTCAATGGAACACCTTGGTAAAATCACATGGATAAAATTAAAGAGTAATGCTACATATACAATATTTTTTTACAATATTTTTACAAACCCAAAACAGAATATCACTTTTTTACTTTCCCAATAATTCCTCACCATATAAGCCAGTTTGTAAAATAGTTTTGTGGTTTTAGCATTTTCCAAAATTGAATAACGGCACCAGAAAAAATCAGGTTTCACAAACATTAAATTCTCTTTCATAATGTGAATGGAATCATACACCATATTATTTTGAATTTAAAAGAATAGCAAAAAGAAGAAAGAATACTAAAAATTCAGCGCAACAAAGTGGGAGTTCGTATTTCTTAGGTTCCACATGCAATGGAGAGAACTTGATTCCTATTTTTTTCCCTAAAAACAGAGCATCCACACTTTCTAGATTTCAACTCATAAAAGCAGTTGCCCACCATAAAAGAACGAAACTTGTACTGTAAGCTACAAAAAATGGAATCTTATAATTTCAGATTTTACAACCTCAAAATTTTCATTGTTTAGGAACTATAATAAGAATAAAAAGCTCCAGCTAGCTGAGCAAAATACAGCAAGTTTTAGATTCATAAAGGACTTTACTTTTTAAGCTTCTTAGTAATCAAAACAACGATGAAAACAAAATATTTAAAAATAAATAAATAAATAAACTTGTACAGACTGTAATCTCCTTTATCTAAACGTAAAATTCAAATATAGAAAATGAAGAAGATTAACGAAATTAATAAGTATTTTCCATAAAAGCATAGAAGTTATTAAGGGGAAAAAAACAATTAACAGTGATAAAAGCAGTTATATCTCACTGTAAATTAATTTTTGCCTTATTGTTGGATCAAACACCAGCTAAAAAAAAGGTTGTTTACAGAAGTCTGTTTTTTCCTGTACTTTCTCAGCAACCAAACATAGGTTGCAATTCATCCAAAAAAAAAAAACAAAAATCTTTAAATAAACATAATTTTACGAGGACAAAAACATATTCATAAAATATAGTTTTGAATTTTGATTCCTTGAAGAATCGGCAAGTAGAAGATCAAAATGTATTCAAAAGCAACAAAATTTTAAAATTTAAATTACAAAAAAAATAAATTAAAATTCGAAGAAAAGATACAAGACCACAAAAATCCGTACAATTTTCCATTTGAAAAAAAAAAATTCAATATATTTTAAATTTTGATTTCTCGAAGAATTAGCAATAAGAAGATGCCAATCCTTCAAAAACAACTAAAAATAAACAAAAGCTAAAAGCCAAAAATAAATAAATAAAAATCAGGAACCAGAAAATATAAAACTTAAACCAAAAAAAAATCAAAATCAAAAGCGTTAAAATCAATATTGCTTTGAATTTTGATTCCTTAAGGAACCAGCGAAACGAAGATTCCAATTCAAGAGCGAAAAATCAGAGAACATACAGATAATGATGAGAGATCTAACAACGGAGACGAGAGGAATATCGGTCAAGGAGCTTTTGAAAGCGTATCGTTGCAAATGCTCTTTGAGACCGTAGCATCCGATGCAGGTGAAGCTGGAGATGAGTACGAACGGCACGAGCACATCGCCAATGGCGACGAGCAAAGGCAGCGACGACACAAGCAGCGACACCACCATCGCCACCATGAAAAACAACGTCCGCGCGATCCTCCTTAATCTCTCTCCGACAGGGCCTCCCTTCGCCATATTTTCCAATCAACCAATCAATCCAACGGTTCTCGATCAATCAATGAATGTACGTTATTGGATTGAATTTTGTTAGTTTTTTTCAAATTCAATGCACGAGTTTCTCGCTCTATATCTCTCTGTCTCTCTCTCCGCGTGAGGGTTTTTATGTGGGAGTTGATGATGATGAAACCACCGGAGATGGTGGCGGAGGAGGCTCCTCGGGCATTTCTGTGATATTTCCGGTAGGGGGGTAAAATAGTAATCTCTCACTCAAAGCTTCATGGAGAGGCTAGGGTTTGAGAGAGCGAGAGAGCCGAGAGGAGAGGAGCTTTGAAATCAAAAAAATTTCAAAGGCCCTTTGCTTTGTTGCTGTTGGGAAGGTATTTGAATTCGCTTCCTTTTCTCTCTCTCTCTCTCTCTCTCTCTCTCTCTCTGTTTTTTGTGTTTTCTTTATTTATTTATTTTATTTATATTTGCTTAGTTTTCATCGCGTAAACAAAAAAAAGGTGGAATTGGCAGAGGGGGAAAATCCATTGCTAATCAGAATAATGTATGTATCTGACACCACTTGATTATTTTAGTTGCAAACCTGTCCGCCTTTTTTTTCTTGACAGAACTACCCTTTTATTACGGGATAACACTATTATTAATTATTTCTGTCTTCGCAATTCACCAAATTACCCTTCCTCTTTTCTCTCTCTGTCAAATTTTTTTTTTATTTTTTTATATAGCTTTATGGGAAACAAACTTTTTCAGGTTAATGCTATATGATTAATATGATTACCAAATATAGACTTTTAAAAAAATAATAGGCTAAATTTCAAATTACTCTCCTAAAGTTTGGAAGTGCTTAAAGTTATATTCTGTTTGCATTAGCAGTTATTCCATCCGTATTTTATGTTAAGTGCCACATGAATTTGTTGCGTGTGTTTAGTTTGTTCAATAAAATGATATCAAGTTATTTTTATTATGCCATGTTATTTTTTTTAGGCTACAAATATAATGTGATATCATTTTATTAGATGAACTAAACATGCGTGACAAGTTTATGTGATATTTAATAGAAAATATAAGTGGAAAGGTTACTCATACAAATGAAATAGAACTTAAAGTGGTAAAATCTAAACTTTAGCATATAAAATATAAACACCTCCAAACTTTAGGTGTGTAGTTTGCAATTTAACCAGATTAATTTTACAACACATGTTTTACCCCTTTAAGTAACTCATGTGATACGTTTAATGAAAAAAATTATACAATCATCACACGATTACATTAAGAAAACTCATTAATTGATTTGTGTTATTGGTCACGTACGTAATGGTCACATGATTCGTTCGTTTATAAGAGCAAACGAAAGTTAGTTTCAAGGGCCAATTTGATGGATATGGAAATCTCAATGAGTTATAAGAAAGAATAAAATACTAATGGTTGTTTTTGCATACAAAATTAATAATAATTGTACTTGTACTTAAATTTTATCCTTGTAACAAATTTTGTAGTGATTTTTTCATTTTCCTTTCTTTTTTGAGATGGCTCGTGAGTAATGACCAAGGAAATTACTTTCTTTCCTTTTCTTTGATTTTTTATATATTTTAATATAAGATATATTCTAAATTTAGAATCATAAGCTTGCAAAAGGTGACTGCTTCTTTCTACCACCATAATTCTAACTCATTTTCTACTACAAATTTAAAGTTTAAACCCTTGACCCAATTATTATAAATCTGAAAAGGTTGGTAATAATCAAAAAGTAATCCAACCCTTTATTTATTTATTTATTTTAGTATCCTTTTCTTGAAGTTAAAAAAAATAATAAAAAAAAAATAAAGAGAGAGAGAATTGAGTGATGTATCGAATAAACTTTACCAGTTTAATTATCATTTATTTACAATACCTTTAAGCTATTCTTATTAGTTTTCTTTTTCCCTTCTAAGAGCAATTGATTTTAGATGACAACTCAACTTTTTTTTTTTTTTTTTTTTGAGAAGAAAGATGACAACACAATTTTAATTGTTCATTAACTAGCCTATTTGATTTTTTAAAATAGCCCGAGAAGGAGAAGTCTTCATCAGAGGAGACTGTATTGATGAATAAAAAGGTGGGATTTGGTCATAATAGCTTAAGAGAGTGTGCTGAGGATGAAGGCGTCCTCGGCTAGACAAAGCCGAGGTCCTAATAGATGGTTTATTAGCGAGAGTGACAATCTCAGAAATTCATTTGTTGCAGACAAGCATTGCAGAGACATTAGATAAGGAGGAGTCCCAAAATATCTTAGGTAAAAGCTGCTGCCTCCGCATTAAATGCACTGCAGCTAACTCTCTGGTCGCATTAATATGGAGGTGATGCCTGAACAGTGGATTTTAGCCTTACAGCTACTACATAAGGACTTATGAGGAGTGTTGATGGGACAAGTATCTAAACCAACCGTCTAGAATGCATGTGGAAAGTAGAGATGAAAGGGAAATACAGTATAAAAGGAGAAGGAGTGAGTGAGAAAGAAGGGGGGAGAAAGGAAAAAAGAAACACTGTAGCAATTGAGAATCAAACTTGTAACGTCACCTAAGACTCTAAGAGCATTATATAAAAACTAGTGTCCTCGGACTTCACCAAGGACCTTTTTTCTTCAGCATACACTCATGTATTTTCATTCTTTTGACATCAAACCTACCTAGCTTGTTGTTCGGCTAACTAAAACCCAATTTTGCTAACCCATTCTCTACAAATTCATTGTTTTGGGGTTTTTGGGCCTAAGTCCATTCATACTTTGGGCTTGGATCTCGAATTTGGTCCTTACCGTAGTGGTTTAGTATCTCTTACGAAATGTAATAAATTAGCTAGCAAAATCGAATAAAATTAGAACCTTTTTATATAAATATTTCAATAATTAGAGAATGAGAGATTTGAAATCTAAATGTATTAATTAAGAAAAGTAAGAAGTGTCAACAAATTATTTAATTACTAATTACCCCCCCCCCCCCCTCCCCAACCCCAAAAGAAAAAAAAGCAATGATTTTGACACTTAGTTATTGCTTTAGAGCAACTTAAAATGGCCAACAGTTATGGTACTTGTGGGTCAAAACTCAAAATGCTACTCGTTTATTTTGTGCTTCATGCAAAACAGCAAAAGATGACATCTGTGATGCATTACTTAATTTCCTTTTCTATTGGTCACTATTGGGCTATTGGCTATTCCATCTATTAGACAATTGTAGTTATAAATTAACCAACATTAACCTCGTATATTTCGTAATATTTAAGTATAAAGTACACAAATTTCTAACTTTAAAAAAAAAAAAAGGTACAAGTACACAATATTTAAATGGATGAGGTCAATAGGTTAATAAACATTCTTGGGGGTTGTCTTTCTTGTATCTTGGTACAGGTGCCATTGCCAAGGTTAATCAAATTGCGATTTGATTAGACAGAGATTCAAACTACTCGTTTGTTTATTCCGCAGATGTATTCATGTATGCAACTAGGATAATTTCATGATTAGTTAAATAAAAAACAGAGTAAGTTTGTATAAATTAACAAAATTGACTAAACAAATTTTTTAAATACATTTACACAACTTTCAAGATGTATTTTTACAAATTTTATAGGACAAATAAAATAATAAAAGGAAAAAAGTTAATAGAAACCCAAAAGTATTAGTTTAAGAAATATTTTAAAAACATTGCCTTGTTCGAAGGTGCCATGTGGTTTGAGCTCGTAACAATGTGATTTGTGATCTCATGGTGACATTGCATGCAATTTTATGGCAGCGTGATGATTTGCCATCTAGGTGATGAATGACAACTTTGCGACGCTTAGAATGGCTAAGATTGGCCAAATTTGACACAATAAATTGGCCATTGAATCATTTGAACAATAAAATTTTGTTGGGCTAGTAGATTTGACTGCAATTCAAATGACCTGTAAAAAATTGGACTGACAATCAATTCTCAATTAACCCAATTCAATCAACTAATCTGGGCTAATTCTCAAAACCATGGTCATCACCCCATCATACTCTCTCTACTAAAATTAAAATATAACCACATTAGAAGTAAAATAAAAGCATTACATGTTATTACTCAAACAAATGCACTATAATTTGTTAGACTTATTATTTGTTGCATTTCAAATTTGTTAGTTTGATTTCTTTATTTTTATATCTAGATCAAATTGAAATATTAAGCTAAATTATATAAATTGTAATTAGTTATTGAGTTATGAGCTTAAATAGTTGAACACATATCTAACTTTTTTCATTATAACAAACAAAATGTCCCCAAATGATCCCAATAGTTAGGTTGGGTTTGAAAAATTACCTTAAACCTAACCTTATCAGGACCATTGTCCCCAAAAATAAAAATGAATTATTTTTAGCCTAAATTGCAAATTGCTTTCTCTAACACAATTCTTAAAATTTAGATAACTAAATTGAACAAAAATGAACTTACATGATTAAATTGAATTTTAGAAAAAGAGTGCAATTTATAATTTAATCTCACTTTTATTTTTCTTGATCTTAAAAAAAAAAAGAAAAGAAAAAGGAAATTACTTTCAAAGAATGAAAGGGTAATTTGGGAAGAAATAAAGGAAGCAATATTAAATTAGTTAACTAATTGAAATTGGTTAGATAGGGGCGGCCTTGCCACCAACAAAGTACAACGAATTTAAAGGAAGCGAGATCCCCAAGAACGTGACCGTTAGACTTAGACGGAGTAGAAGATCGTGGTCGGGACCAGAAATTAAAGTATTTTACTATTTTTAAATAATAAAAAAGATCTGTTTAATATGTGCCCAATAAATCTTTTATTTGAAAATTTTTATTGAAATCGATAAATTTCTTTAAAAAATGGTATGCTGTTGTGTGTACTTAAGGTACACGTTTATAAAATTCATAAAAAATTATAAAATTAAAATAATTTTACTAATGTATAAGGCACACAATAATAAATTAATTTTGAAAAAAAAGAAAAATTTTGACAATTTTTAATAAAATTTTTCTAAAAAATAGTGGGCACACACAGGATCCAAATTAAAAAAATAAAAAATAAAAATCATACCCCCCACCCAATCAGCGGCCCCGACTCTGTCACCCGAAAGGTCACGTCAACGTCACCACCACAATTTCTCCTCGCACAGCGAGCCAATGGGTCCCATTTCCTGTCCCTCCTACTCTGTGTTCTTTCATCCCTGAATGCCACGGGGCAATACTGTACAGCCTGTAAAAGTTATATACCTTGCAGTGTCATTTCTTGGGGCCCAATCAGAATGGAGTACGCAACGGTCAGATTGAAAATTAAAAAAGGGTTGAAATTAAAAAAAAAAAAAAAAACTAGCTTGAGGTTTGCCAAACACTATCAACACCTACACGTTTTAAAAATGAGAAGTGTTAAAGTTAAATTTATAATTTAAATTATTTTTTTCCCACTTATAAGAGTATTTGTTGGAAAAATATTGTATGCATAATATTTTTCTTTTAAAATTTCTATTTTCCTTTCTAAACGAAAGTGCAGATGACTCTTATAATCCTAGTATTTTTTTTCTTCTAAAAAACTAATTTTTGATTAGTTTATTAAGTAAACACAAGTAACTTTAAATTAAAAGGGTTAAAATCACAAAAAATATAGCATGAACCTCTTTTAAAAATGTCTAATTTGCTTCCTAAAGTGACTCTTAAATCTTAATACAAGTTTATATATATTTTTTTATAGTGTGTGTTTCGAAACCTTATAATTTCCACTAACTTGTTTATATAGTGTTTATCAAAGATATAATTTTTATATTAAATGTGTGAAAAAAAAAAACTGGTCTATTTTCAAAAAAAAAATTGTTATTTTTTGTATAAAAAAAGGGAGGTAAGGAAAAAATTTAAAAGCTTTTTAGAGCATTCATATCTATTTGTGCAAAAATTCATGTCTATTTTAAAACACCACATATCAAAATATCTATTTTTACACTACATTTTATTAAAAAAAATTTCCTCTTTCTTTATACACAATAACCACCATCCACCATTTTCATTTATTCTAGGGATATGTAAAGAAATAAATAAATAAATAACTAAATGCATATTGAAAAATGCTAGTGTGAATTTACATTGTTACCGAATTAGCAATTATGTATTTTATACAACTTTGCATGATTTGATATAGGTGAATTTTGGATAGCTAAAATGTGATACTTATTCTATTATATAAGCACTGATACGAGTGCTCTTAGCCTAATAGACTCTAATTGTGTTACTCATTGTATCATGACACCCTTTCTTTAAACTTGATCTTAAAAGAGTTTGAATTGAATCTCATAATAATTAAAAAAAAAAAAAAACCTTAGACACCTTTGAATATGCTCAATAATATATTGTTGATCTAAACTGCACCAATCTTTAAAAATATAATTTTTTTCCTTTCTTTTTGAGGTTCTCACAACAAATTTATTTTGGTATAATTAATTATATGTACGAGAGACAAAGGATAAATAGACAACAATCAAAGATGGAGAATGAAACAAATAATTTATTTATTTTAATAATAATATCTAAACCTCTTTGAATATTTAATTATTCTCTTGTCTCACACACAACAAATTACTAAAAAGATGAATTCCTTGAAAGTGGTTTCAAAATAATGATAAAAAGTTTTAAAACCAAAATCTCATAAATATCAAATAGAAAAATAAATACAATTTTTCACCATTTTCATATTCAACCAAAATGAGGCAGAGAACTTGAAGGAGAGAAGGAAAACATTCAAATAGTATTTTCGGTATTCTGTGTCATTATTAGTATATTTTTGAAAGTCTTAACATGTGTCCAACACATTAATTTGTTTTTTTCGTATTTTATCGAATTAAAAAAGAAAAAGAAAAGCGAAATAACTTCTTGCCCTTTTGTATGCAGTAGCTGACAATGGAGGTTTCGGTTCGGCCGAAAATATACTGGCATCGATGAAACAAGAAATTTCACGAGAGTAGAAAATGTCGTCGTTTTAGCGTAGAAAAGAAAAAGAAAGATACCTGAAGCATTTTTCGAATGAAATAAAGTATAGTAACAGTAAAAAAAAGTTAAAAAAACACAGAGGTGGTAACTGGTACTGTCAGTTTCTGCTACGTTGTCAGATTACACAGGCATCACTTTTTCACTTTTTGTCTTATAAGTTGGTGAGTTACCAGTACCACAGCATGCGCAAAGTGAAAAAAAATAAAAAGGTTTTTTTAATTTTTTGTCTTTTCCCTATTCCATTTTTTAAATTACTTTTGAAACATACAGTGTATTTTTTTTTTTTTTTTTTTTTACATTTTAATATTTGGGTTTTTGATAGGATCGATATAAAAGGGTCTAAAAAATAAAAGTCAGTCAAGAACATGCGAGTTTGATTGCATATGTTTTTTTTTTTTTCTTCCATGACCTAAGGGATCTTCACATGGACCTAGCTAGCAGGTAGAGTACTCTTTTTTTGTTTGTCTTTTGTGTGATTTTTTGAGAAGCTTCAACGTTGTCTTGGAATTTGGAAAGCATGATGTGAAAGTGAAGATAATAAAAAATTAGGGGAGGCTACTATGTATCTTTATGTCCTTGAATTATTTGAAATTTTGAAATTTTCAATGCTTTTTTTTTCATACCATTCCAGAAAAAAGAAAACATCACAAGAGGTTCGGATTTACAGAACACTATAACAGTTGATTGGCATTTTCGTTGCCCATTTAGCTAGAGAAAAAGCACTAGTAGTTACAACCCTTGGGACAAACACAGAGAGATATACAAAATCAGCAGCTAAGAGATGAGACCAATCACTGTCAGACATTAGGCTCTTCTCTTGCCAACTAGAGGTGATTTGGCTGTTATTGACTACTTGCGCAGCCCCCCTACAATCACTGAGAAACAAAACGTGCTTAAAACCCAAGTCCCTACTCCCTAGCCTTGATTGCTTTGCTGCCTCCAGCATTGCTCCCTGGATGATTGATGACTGGAATAGGTTGATCTGTACAGCTAGACATACCTTGTAGGATTTGATTTCCATGTGTAGTCTTGGCTCCATGACTGAAATTTTCAATGCTATTAAAAAGGTATGTATAAATAAATGATACCTTAACCACAACATATAACAAAAGTTGATGGAAGAATTTTAATTGAATAAACTTAAAAGTTAAAGGATTGAAATGAAAATAAACGCAAAATTAGAGGACGGAAATGAAATCTGATAAAACTTAGATGGTCAGTTTTGCATGTTACCCTTTTTTTTAAAGGTGATACATTGTCAATATCTAATAAACATAGATGTAAAAGTTTTCAAAGGAACTCATATTAATGTTTAATGATTTTATAAATTGGGGGAAGATATAATTTGCACCCTCTAAATTTGTGGTCGCTTTTATAGTTCTAATTTAATTATTTATTTGAATTTCAAAACTTATAATTCACATCATTGGCAATTTACGCTAATGTGTCATTTCCATTATAGTCTGATACATTTTTGCAATTAATCCACCTAAAAAAATGATGTTTTTATTAATATATATTTTTTATTTTAAGTTCAAAACGATGTTGCATTTGGCTGAGTTGACAAAATGGACATATTGAAATTGTTGAAATATTTGAGGATCGAGGGTATAAATTATGGACAAATTTATGAATGCCCCCAAATTTAAAAGAGTTAAATGGTATTTTATGTTATAGGAAGCTTTTTTTTTTTTTTTTTTTTTTTTTTTTAAGAAATTTTAAAAGAGTTAAATGGCATTTTATGTTATAGGAAGCTTTAAGGTTAGGGCAACAAGATTAAATCAAAATAATTTCATGTACATTATAGATTTACAACTAGTATTAAAAAAAAAGAAGAAGTCTGATTTCAAAAACTATGCAATAGTTTAGCATTAGGTCTATATACTGACAATGATAACGATAACGTTGAAATTTGCACATATTATGATAACATGTAGGAAACAAAATAAAAGAAAAAGAATAGATGACAAATTAAAAGGTAGAGTCAATATACCAACTGACCACAATCATATGAATATATATATAAATTTGACTTCTAAATTCTAATAATAATTTTTTATTTTTCTTTTGGGTTTGGTGGGGAAAGTAACTTCTAAACTTTGTAGACTTGATGCCGGTCAGGGCGTGATTATATATAAGTTGTATATTCGATTTCATAAACTAACAAAAATTGTTGTGTTCAATGTGTTTCCTAATCAAAGTAATTTTGTCACTAGTGATTCCCAACATGTAGTTTAATGTAAAAGAGAAAAATATATACTGTATTTTTTAGTTTCTCTCTCATACACATAGTTGCACTCGGAAATTGACAAATATAAGCATATAGAAACGGTTTGGCCATTTGGGTATTTATAAGTCCCAAATTCAAACGGTTTGATAGTCAAAATTTTTTAAAATTATCATGGCTTGTACTGAAGGTCATACAGGACAGTCACATGCTTACTAATTAATTGTTTATTAGTAAGTAAGAAACATGAGGGTATAGTTTGAAAATTTGTCTTTCACATTACTAAAAGACTGAGAATTTATCAATAATTGTGAGGAAACACGAAATCTTAACTAAAATATTAGTTAACAATTAAATCACGTAATTTCATGATTCCTTAATTAAATTAATTAATCTTTTTTCTTATCGTCTCGTTTGAAATTTGAAACATTGAGATTGAGAAGAATAGGAAAATGGAGTGTAGGGGTAGTAGGCCTAATAGTGCGTATCTATGTATATGTTGGGCTGGAGGCCCAATCCGAGGACATTAGGTAGTCCAAGGACAGGGAAATACTATCAAAGGAGTATGCGTTAGTGAGTGAAGAGGTGAGGAATGGTCATGAGAGTCCAGGAAGGTGATTCGAGGAGGGATGCCACCTCGGCTGACAAAAGCCAAGGTCCGAAGCTGTGGTCTGCCATTCAAGGTAATGTTTCAAGAAATTCTATTGGTAAGGATACACATCTAGAAGGTACGAGATAGATGAGGACTATGAAATATCTAAGAGAAAATGACTACCACCACATTGAATACTCTGTAACTAACTCTTTGGCCGCATTAATGAGGAAGTGATATCTGAACAGTAATTTTCAGCCTTACAGCTACTACTAGAGACTTCAGGAAAGTGCTGATGGGATAAGGATCAATACCAGTAATCTACTCTACTCGTGGAGGGTAAAGATGAAAGAATGAAGATAGTATAAAATAGAGAGAAGACCCTAAAGAGAGGGGGATCAAAGAATTAAGAGAGAATTACTGTAGTAATAAGAACTGTATTTGTAACCAACTTCAAGAATTATATATAATAACTAATCTCCTCAGACTTTGCCGATGACGATTTTTATTAGATACAACTAGTTTATTTTACTTTATTATCATTTGTATCCACTATAATTGCCACCCAACTCATTAGAGCCTAGTTTTCTAACTCATTTTCTACAAATTCAATGTATTGGGCTATTTGGGCCTAGATTCTTTGCATTTTTGGGCCTAGGACTAAAACCGTGTCCTTACATGGAGTATATGGTGCAATGAAATGGTTCTTCGTTAATTTTTTTATATTTTAGAAGGCGAAATAACTTAGAGTATTCACAACAAAAATTTATATCTATTTTAATATAAAAACTTACTTTTTTTTTTTATTTTACATACTTATTTTTCAAAACACTTCCCATCAAATTATCTATTTTACATTATAATTTATTAAAATATCAATTTTTCTTTATTTTTTAATTGTTTGTCTTTTTTCATATACAATAACCACTATCCATTCTCTTTTTTCATTATCGAAATATATAAAGAAAGAACAAATAACTAAATGCAAAACAAATAGTATCAGTACAAATTTATATGATTACCTTAATAAACTTGTAAATATACACAATTACACACAGACAGATGTTGGTCAATTTTTAGGAAAAACTTAACAAATTAAAGCTGGAAAATTTTGAATACCCATTCCCAATAAAAAAAAAAAAATGATAGACATAAAGTTTGGATAGAGATAGGTAATTTGGTATGGCATTGGTGGTTGAGTCTTTTCGTTGCTTGAAGAAAGCAATTAATACATTCTCAAAAAAAAAAAAAGAAAAAAAAAAGCAATTAATAGAACATAGGGATAGGGTGTGTCTCCCAAGTTATTTGCCCAAATAAAGGTTATTGATCTTCTTCTTACATAATTTGTTGGGAAAGTCAAAAGAATTGAAAGGTTTTTCCCGCCGGTGCAAGGGACAAAAGGGTGATCTAATTAGATATGAAAATGGGACACAAAGACAACCCATAGACGCATGATATTGAGTCACCATGTCAATTCATCTATGCTGCTGATGTTGAATGGGCCCCAAATGTTCCTTCCCAACCAGATATTCACTTTATCCTTTTCTTTTGTTTGAAGGTTATTGAGAAAGTGGGAAGTTTTTTTTTATGACAATGGAAACTTGCCTACTAGACAGTTTGGACTATACATGGCCACTTTGAACGCAATACTTTGTGCGCAATCATCAGTGATCAATCACTAAAAAGAAGAAGAAAAATGCTACACATCTTTTCTTTTTTTTTTTTTCTTTTTTTTTTAACTTAATTTTTATTTTTGCAATTCATTGAGCATGTGAGTTCTACTAATTAAATCATCAATAATCACTTATATTTTGATGGTTGACAATTTCTTAGCGGTTTCATTTTAATCCCAAAATGGATAAAAGGTGATCAATCAAGCATCAACACTTGCTAAATAATCAGTGTTCAACTATTGCATTATAAAAAAAAAAATGAAAAAAAAAAAAAAAAACCCCAATGTTTGAGGGAACTAGATAAGAATGAGGTGTCATAAACACTTCTTTATTATGTAAAAAAAAATAATGTAAGAAAGGACAAATATAAAATTTTAACATCATTTTCTTACATATACATTTTATAAGCTTTTGGTGAAAATATTCATGTAAAAAATAAAAAATTTAAAAGCTCATTTTTGGAGGGTGTTTGCATTTGAAATAATGAAATTAAAAGCTAGGTTTTTCATGGAAATGCAGCTAGTCTTTTTTTTTTTTTTTTTTGAGAAAAAAATAAATAGTAGGGGAGGGCATGTGGGATTTGAATTTTGAATTAGAGACTTCGGGGGACCCTATAAACTATAAAGGATGTCATTAAAATCAGTTATATTGTTCCTAAACAGCATATATATGTAGGAATATAATCCGAAATGCTCCTGTTTTTTTGTTCTGTTTTTCGTTCTTTTTTTTCTTTATTTTTTAACGGAGAGAAATGCTCCTGGTTTTTACTTTTTACTCTCTTTGATTTGATATGATGGGAGTTAATTAAATCTTTGCACCTACTTGTTAATAATGATGGACATTTGAATTCTTATTGAGCACTAATTAATTTGTTGACCATTTAGTTCTTTTCAAATGTCAAAATCCAATTTATTGGGCAAGGATCATGTTTTATGAAGCATCCTAGTGGGCACCATAAATGGTTGATAATGTTTACGAGGTGACTAATCTTATTGCGAGATCTACATGGATTTCTCTGTGATTGATTTCTTGATAATAATAGGATAATTCAGCAACAGATAGTGACCCATTTCACCCTATAATTAATTTAATTCTTTTTACTTTTTTTTTTTGAAAGAGAATTTAATTCTTTTACTCAGTATTCTTTTTGGAGAAGTTACCGAGTATAAGCATTATAGAAATATACCAAAGTTCCACGTAATAGCATTCATATCAAGAGTTTTAAAATTTTTAGTATTTAGCATTTAAAAACTCAACTTTATACTATTAAACATATTATTTTTCAATATATCTAATATCAAAATTTCTATTTTTTTACCACTTTATTAAAATATTATTTATTTATTCTTTTTATTCTCATCACCCAAGCCACCACAAACCCATGGCACCACCACAGCACAACCCACATCATCATCCACGACAACACCCACAGCACAACCCACTGGCCTCAACCCACAATACTACCCACAGCACAACCACAACACACCAACCCACTTTTCCCTCTCATCCTCTCTCTGCCTCAACTCACGGCACACCAACCACAAACCCACCACCGTTACCCAACCAACATCACCCACCACCCTTCCCTTGTTCTTCCATTCTTCAAATTAGTTTTCTACACCCAAAACCCACCACAAAACCCCAGCCAAAACCCACCCTAGCCACAAAAATAACCACCACCCTAGTGACCCAGCCTCTCCAATCTCAACTCCAGCCAAAAAGGCCCTGTCAACTCAAGAATGTCGATCATGAACCCAGAGAGGGAGAAGAGAGGCACTAGAGAGAGGAAAAAAAAAAAAAAGGAAGAAGGCTGAGACCGGATTGAGAGAAAAAAATGAGGGAGAAAGAGAAATAATAAGAAGAAAAGAAAGTGGACCCCATTGAATAAAAAAATATTTTAAGTTTTACAATTGGTGAATAGTGCAGTCTCAAATATGAGATTGCACTGTTCATCAATGCCAAATATTATGGCATTTAAAACACTTGATGGAGGTGGTTTTTTAGAGTTTGGTGTGTCTAATGCCAAATATTTGGCATTTGACACACTTGATGAGAACCCTCTAATTAAAATTTTTTTTTTTTGGCACAAAAACAATAATCTTTATCAAGATTGATTGATGCTTTTTGATATTTTTAACAAAGACATCTAAGTTTAAATTTTCCAATTATTGTAACTTGTAGCCAACGAATCATATATTAAAAAAAAAATATATTATTCAATTTTTGAGTAAAAGGGAGATGATACTATCTTAAACTCATAGCTCTCAAAGATCTAATTTGAGACGAACTTTTTATGAAGCCTTTTGAGGCCATGTGATTGAGCCTAACAACCTCTTTTTTGTCACCTCATCCTAACAACATTTTTGTCGCCCCATCGTTAACTCAATTAACGTATGATAAGCAAAGTTTAGGGTATATTTCTTTTATTTCATGCATCTTTAAGGAAATAAATTAATAATTAGAATAATATCAATTTTACATAATTACATATATATCAATTGCGGCTTGTGTTATTATTACATATGTATCAATTATAATGTATCATAGTTTTTTAGTGGAGTTATGGTGTGTCTTTGTGTTAGAACCCCTTTTTCTCTCCTCTGTGTGTGTGTTTGTTTCTTAAAAAAGAAAAAAGAAAAAAAAGAGACATATGTATCAATCACAATGTATCATATTAAAAATTGTAAAAGAAGTTGGGAAAACTTTAGTTAAGTTACGCATTACACTTTAAACCTTTTAATTTTGATAGGTTTTCGAACCAGTCCTCTAATTTTATATATTTTTTCATTAATGAAGTGGACAGAAAGTATTGAATTGACAAGAAATAAAAGTTAAATAATTAAAATGAACAAGTACCGACAAAACTTTTATCTATGAACATGGGTAAATCGTTGGAGTTGTACCATGCATTTCCCCAAAAACTATGGTACCATCATCCAAGCTACCCCGCCTGTCAAGAGAAAAGGTTTTTCAGAAACGATAACACAAGTCGTATTATTGAAAAAAACGATCATGTCTCATGTCGTTTAGTATAAATAGTACCATAAATTGTTCAGCAAAACGTATGGTGGAACTTAGAAGTCTTTCCAGACAAGGTTTTGTTATTATACAATTCAACTAGTAAAGATTATTTGGTGTAGACATGTCATGTGTTACAACAGACATTTCCTTTAGAACCATATATGTGCTAGATATTGTTTTATTTGTGTATATATATGGTACTAGTGCTACAGCCTACAAAACTTTTATATAAGATCTTTGGAAACTTTTAATTTTCCCTTATCCTTCATCTTTTACAAGTATGAGATTTTCATATGAAAGTTTGCACACCTAAATACTAAGTGCTGATTTAGACTTCCAAATTTTGATTACGTTTTTGATTAATTAAGAATAATAAACTATTAATACAGAATTTACATAATTAACCGATTAATCAATCAAACTACCAAACAATAGCAGGGATAAACATAAATGAATAATGCAATAATGTAAAGGGTAGTAAGCCAGTAAGTAAACAGGATGCGAACCAAAGATAAAGTGCAATGTGTTATAGAAGAGGAAAACCAAAGAATTTAATAAAAAACCTCTTTGTGGCTTTCAAAGTCGGAAATGATCCATTAGCGAATAAGTTGGAGTATAGGAATACACAAAAACCTTCCAAGCTTATGTTATCCAATGTACTCGAGCTCTTTAAGCTCTAAATACCAATGGACTTATAGAGTATTGTTTTTAGTAACTTTTTGGATCCCGCAACACTGCTTAGTTACACCACCAAGCCTCCATGGCTGAAAGTGCATTCAAGCTCCAATGCTTTCCAAAAGTCCAAACAACAATCTACACTCAGTATGGTGAAGAAGGTAAATGCATGGAATTACACCACCAAGCCTCCCACAGCACTGCTTAGTTACTCCTGAGTTTCACTAATCTGACAATTCTTGATAAGCTTTAAACCTAACCTGAAAACAATAAAACCCTACAAAATACAAATAAATAAATGCATGGAATTACAACAAAATTTGATACAGATTAAAGCCAACAAAGCGCACTAGAAAATTCACAACTTAACATCACCTAAAATTTTTTGGGTTAAAAGCATGCAGGCAACTAAATCCATGGGAATCATATAGTTAATGGTCCCCTTGATACTCTTTCCAGCTACCAACTGTGATAACAACCCTGCAGGAACGTCTCTGTAAAGTCTCTTATCTGTTTGGAATTTTCTCTTTGAACTAACTACCGATTTTAATAAATAATCTTTATAGAAACAAAGAAAATGATCTGGTTTTGGTAATGAAAGTCATATACAAAGTCCAACTTTTTACAACTTGGGGGACAATAATGTATTTCAAAATTCAAGATTGTTGTACGGAAATATCATATAATATACATTACTCTTCTGTGCTATATATATACACATTCTTATGCTATGGTGGCTCCATAATGATGATTAAAACTTAGTAGTTAATAAGCTGCTAATCTGGCACTTTTGTGTCTTCATCACCCACAGTGCATCTATACCTAATGACCATATTACTTTTACATTATTTTATTTTTCATGCTTATTTTAGTCAATTTTGTCATCTTAAATTAGTCTTATAGATAACAATAATACAGCCGTTACAATTGAAACTTCCATTCTAGAAGCTGACAAAAGCGCCTAAATGACGGCTCAAGGCACCTACATTTCATGTTATTGGGGAATGGTCGGACATTTTTGCTTTGTTGTTAAACCAAAACTCAAACCACACTATTAAGAGTAAGATCCGGATCGAGGTTCTCAAGGTGCAGTACGTAAGGTTGTAAATGAATTGAGATGTTTATAAATAACAAATAGCTAGACTGAGCTAGACTTGGAAAGAAATTTGTCAATGTTTGTTTACTTAATAAACGAGTCAAACTCAAATTTATGTTTAAGCTCAATAATTAAATAAGTTAATTTCAAATATAATAACGTGTTTGTGAACAATTTTATTAGTATGAGAATCAGTTAAGTATATAATATATTATAATATTATATGTTTATATATTATATATGTATACATGTATATATAAAAATGTATTTATATAAATTTGAGATTGGGTTGTGTAAATTTATATATATGTATATATGTATACATGTATATATAAAAATATATTTATATAAATTTGAGATTGGATTTTATAAATTTATAAATAAATTAATAAAATATCAAATTATTGTTTGTAGTTTATTGAGAATATCAATAATCCAATTCATACTATAAATTATATATAATTTGTAACACTACAAACTTGGTAATCTACATTTTATAAAAATTTTAAACGAAAATAATTTTATCTAATTAAGTCAAATAATACAATTCAACTCTAATTTAGTTATTAATATTTGTATTTTTTTTTGTAAGGGTAAAATTTGTATTCATGGTGTTTTATTATATAGAGAAATGCTATATCCACAATATTTTTATAATATTTTTACAACAAATCTTAAGTGGCATATTATTATTTGTTGTTATTGGTTAGTAAAAAAGTAATTCAAGTGGAGAGTTCAAATTGGAAGCAATAACAACTTATCACCTATATATGATTTATTGTGAAATATTGTGAACATAACACTTCTTTTACTATATATATGAGGAAAGAATAAATTAGTCAAATACAGAGTAACTTGTAAACAAACTCGAGCTTGTTTGACAAGAAATGAACAAACCTTAAACATATAATCTAATTCAAGTGGAGAGTTCAAATTGGAAGCAATAACAATTTATCACCTATATATGATCTGTTGTGAAATATTGTGAATGTAACACATCTTTTACTATATATATGAGGAAAGAATAAATTAATCAAATATGGAGTAACTTGTAAACAAGCTCGAGCTTGTTTGACAAGAAATGAACAAACCTTAAACATGTAATCTAACTTGATAATAAACTCTAATTTGACTTGTGTTTAAAATAAAATTAAATAAACCATTTAAAATTCTCATTTAAAGGCCTAGTAGAGCTTGAGCTTGTTTGACAAAAAATGAACAAACCTTAAACATGTAATCTAACTTTAGAAGAATTCTATTGCTTTTATTTTCCCTTAAAGTATTAGACTAAGAAATTTTTTACTATTAATAGATTTGTACCTCAACTAACACCTTTTGGTATTTCCAATAAAAACATCTATAATTCAAATTTTCTCATCCTAACTATCAATAAATTAAAAAAAAATCAAGTTTTTTACTTCCAAAGAAAACGAAAGGTTGAAAATGTCGAAATACCAAAAAAAAAACAAGAGAGAGAGAGAGAGAGAGAGAGAGAGAGAGAGAGAGAGAGATTATCAATAAAGTGAAAATAATTAATAAAAATAAAATTTTCTTGGCTCATTATGATTCTCCCCAATAAGGGCCCTAACTTGATGGGCCATTTTGATTTTGATAGAAGTAGATAGTTTCCGAAATGAATGGTTTCAATTGCTTTTGGGCCACAGAATCACCGTCCAGACGCCCACTACAAAAATCAATGTCAAAACGTAGCTAATGGTAGCTTTAGACCTTAATTATTGATTTATTGTTTGAGATAAAAAGATTCAAATCTTAGTTACGATCTCTGTGTTACATATTTAATCTGAGTTATTGTATATAGTTGTGGTTTGTAAGTGTAACCATCAAATTATAAATAAATAAAGAAATAATTAATTATAGTTTTTTTTTAGTAAAATTAATTAATTACAACCTTGGGTTAGTTTAAATTTTAAATTATAATAAATATCCTTCAACAGATTCATTGTAATACATAATTATTAGCAAACATCTCACATTAAGAGATTGTTGTATTCTCACATTAAGAGAAACGGTAATAGGGTAGCTCATAGTCTGGCGAAAAATGCATTATGCATACCAAATTTTCAAGTATGGATGGAAGATGTCCTATCGCATTTTGTTTCAATTTTACAATTGGATGTAGTTGATTTACATTTATAAAATCAATCAGTTTCTTTCTAAAAAAAAAAAAAGATTCATTGTAATACATTTATTTTTTATTTTTTTTATTTTATATATAAAATAGAAATTCTTCTCTAACTTAATCTAAGTATATATGTGTGTGAAACTTCCTCCCGGAGACTTGAACCCCAACCCTTACCCCCACACCCCACAAAACACTTATATTTGTGAAGTGACCACTGCACCAAGGGTGCACAGTAGTATTGTAATATATAAAAAATAATAGTAAAAATATAATTATTAGAGACTTTCTACTGCCTATATAACCTTTTAATGTGGGGTGGACTTATGTTAAGCCCATGCTCTCTCTCTCTCTCCTTCCTTCCTTTCTTTTTTTTTTTTTTTTTTTTTTGCTAGGTGATTGCGGGGGCTAGAACCCCCGAGCAACAGGTCATACAAGTACTTGGGTGCCAATAGGCCACTGAGGCCAATGGCCCTTCCTTTCTTTCTTGATCATTTTTACTTGTACACTTTATCATGATGTTAAAACTATGTCAAACTTTTCTAACATAATATTAAAGTTAAGTTTTACTTTTTCCATTATCATATTAAAGTTAGGTTTTTTGTGGCCTATATTAATCCATATCTTAAATCCCTTGATCTAGGTTCCTTTTCTCATCATCATTGTTGGACACTTTGCAAGTTGATCCTAATATGTTTTATGTCATGGACAACATTAAACCCTATATAAGATCAAAAACCCAGAGATTAAGGGCCCGTTTGGTACCCCATCTTCAGCAATGTTGTTTGCTGTTTAAACACCCAAATAGGTGGGCCCCATGCTAAAATATTTGTTTGGTAAATGATTCTTAACTATTGTTGTTTGAGTTTAGTGTTCAAGTGTTGTTTGAGTTTGTATTTCACATGAGAGTCCAACACTCTGGGCTCACCGTAAATTCACTGTGCTCTCCCACGCGTATAAGCAGATGGTCTCTTCTCTCCCACGCGTTAGTGTAGTGTGGACTTTCAACAACGTCTCTCCCATGTGTCTGTGTAGCAAGGAACTCTGTAAGCTTTTCTCCTGTCCCTCTTGCACAACCATGTCGCATCACCATAACTCACACACCCACCCAATCCACCATAACTCGTCCTAACGGCCATCATCTCCTTTATAATCGTTGAGCAGATCCCCCAAAATCAAAGCCCTAAATTCACCACAAAGTACACCCTAAATCATACGATCTTTCAACCTCCCCATCTACCATATTTACTCCCACAGCCCAGCCACACCCTTGAGCATTGTTTATTGTTAGATTTTGTCAAACCCATAACAGGCTTTATCTCAAATCACCTTAACTGCCCTTCAAATCGCGTTGGGGATTACATATGGAGCTCACAGACATTGCTTCATCCTTCTTAATCATTCCACCATTTTCATCATCCTCCTCCAACACAGTTCCTGCACCTAAGGTAAGTGTTTAATGTTTGTGTTAAATTCAAAGTTCATGTTTGTTGTTACTGAAATTTGTTCTTGGTTGCTGTTGATTGTTGCTTGTTGCTCTTGATGTTGGACACGTTTTTCCTCCATGCCCTTCTAACTGTTCATATATGTATAATTTGTGAAATGGGCTTCCTAAAGCTAATAAAGGTCTAAACTGTTAATTGATTCCCTGCAAATAATTTATAATTGTGATTCTAGATTTAATTTTTTTTTTCTTCCCATGCAGTATGTAACTTGTCTGCAAAAGAATGACTTCAAAATATACCTGTAATAATTGCTTTGGGTTAATCCTGACTCTGTGTTGCTCTAGATGTATCACTTTCTTTTATACATAATGCTACAACTTGTTTAGTAGAGTTTTCTGTTCAAACGACCATTTTACTATTGTGCAATTACTGGTTTAGGGTTTAGGGTTAGGTTCAAGTTGAGAAATCCTAAAACTAATTAGGAAAACAAAAACTTGAATTTACTAGGCAACCATGTACAGTCTATCATGCCTACTATCCATGTTAGTAGATATTTATGGCTTAAGTATGTATGTCTTATTAGATGGCAGACCCATCTAACGTTGAGGATTTCAAGTTATGGCCTACACCAGTAGAAAAGCACTTCATTGATTTATTGGTGGAAGAAGAAGCCAAAGGGAACATGCCTTCTGGGCAATTCAAGAAAAACCTTTGGATAGTTATCCAAGATGAGTTTAACCGGCGAACCGGAAAATGCTATCGCAAACAGCAATTAACCCAAAAATATCAACAGTTAAGCAGAGATACCGGACGTTTGCCCAACTAATTGCTCGAACAAGAATGGGATGGGATCTTGTTACCAACACCGTCACAGGTAGTGACGAGGCTTGGGCACACGCAGCGGCGGTGAGTGTTATATGTTTAATTAATTTCCACGCCATTCATTTCGTTAATTCTTCATGTAAACAATCCCATATATACCAGTGTCTCTAATCCCATGTATACCACATCTTGTCTCTTTCTAGTTGAACCCTAGGTGCAAAGATTTTCGTAAAAAGGGGATAGACCATTATGAGTTGCTAGGACGTCACTTCAACACTGGCATGGCAACCAGATTTTTACAAATATCCTTTGCCCAACTAGCCCCTAATAGTGATGAAGAGTGAGAATTGAATGTCGCTTTCCTCACGTAGGGAGTACACGTCAGTGTTGAACCCGATAGTCCAGATGATGTGGAGGAGCTGCCCCTCCTAGATATGGGGCAATGCAGTAACCTAAAAGGAAAGCAGCTAGCTCACTCTGACACCTTAACAGGGAAGAAAAGGAAAGGAGGGTCCATTGACAGAGTCATCGATGCTATCATGGAGTTCACAGAGATGTCAAAGAAAAGGCGTAGTGATAAGGAAAGCGAAAGTTGAAAAACTGTAGAATCTACGCCGATGCGTGATCCCTTTTCAATGGACAAGGCCATGGAAATTCTGAACACTATTGACAATGTTAATGACCTCACCCTATTTAAGGTCCTTAACGAATTTAATAAGCCTGAAAGCAGGGCTGCTTTCATCATGATGACGCGGGAAAGACGACGGGGTTGGATTGATTTAGTGACTAGTTTACTCTAAGGGAGTTGGTGAAGGAAGGGGAGAAAGTGAAGGGCTGCTTTTGTGGAGTTTTTAGTTATAGTAGTTAATGTTTACTAAGCTAATGACCACTACCACCATATTTTGTTGAGTTGCTTGTATGGTTTAGTGGGGGCACATTGTATTGTGCTAAGGAACAATTATGTTATTATATTTGAACATGTATGTTAATGATCGTACTATTTGGTGGTTTGTTATGTTTATTACCTTCTCTTGTTATGAATAGTCTTTGTTGCTGACTTATTATTGTATAAAAAAACTTGTGACTTATCTTTTAATGCACAAATTTTAGTTTTCTGCACAAAGCTACAAACTTGCACTTTTGTTTAGCTGAATCAGTAAACATAGAACCCAGAGAAAAACAAAAGTGCTAAAAATTGAAAGGTAGTGCATTCCATTTTGAGGGGCTCCAAACTGGATTCCTGGAAAGATTAATTGCAAACACCCAAATCTCGAAAAGGTGAAAATAGTTGCAATATAAGTGATTTTAGAGAATGAAGAGGAAGAATATTTAAGGTGACAGATCAGATTGAATGGACGGCTTGCTAAGCAAATGGGCCAGTAATAGACGGATCCTACATGGATGGACAAAAAGGGGTGGACGGACCAAAAGGCCATATGGCGCTTAGATGTTCATTATGTGGGCCCCAAGAAATTCTAAATGGAAACAACTTGCGTCCCATAGTTAACTCTAGTCCATAGAATCCCAATGCGAATGGAATTCTAATACAAAGGAGATTCCGGAAGATACGCTCATTAATGAGGATCTTCCCTATAAGGAAAAGACTTGTTACGCAAGTATAATAGTTCCAACTCTACACCACTATAAAAACCCAAAGACCCTCAGAAAACAGGTACGCTTAATTTATCCGCTCTAGCACTTTAGAGTTGTGAGAAATTCTAACTTGACCTTCGGAGGGTATTTGGCCGACGCCATACCGGTGCTCTTTGTTAGGTCTTCTCTATTTATTGTGCAGGTATTGTTTCGAGCGCGCGAGGATTGTGTGGCTCACTGGTGATTTTTTGACATCATCAATTGGCGTCGTTTGTGGGAAAGACTGTGACTTGTAAGCCATACAAACGCTTCCCAGACAAAGAGTTGCATGGTACTTACTTGCTCAATGGCAACCACCAACAACATTTAGGGAGACGAGCCGCAACCTACTGCCCTGGAGAGACAGATCCAAACCCTCACAGCAGTAGTAGAACGCCTCACCAGACAAAACCAAGTCTTAGAGGAACAGCTGCGATAGAAGAACATAGCGATAGGAACCCAAGAAGAAGACTAAGAAGGTACTAGTGCTGACTGAAGGAACCAGGAGGGGTCGGAGGGTAGTAATGCCTCGAGTAGATCGGATAGACAAGACATGAGTCGTCCATTCGTTACTGATACGGCCCCGCCCCACATTGTCGAGGAGATGCAGATGATGAAAGAACGGATGGAATGCATGATGAACGCACTCAAAGGAAGAGTTTCCAGTGATCTCGACGATCTGGTCCACCAAACAGATTCACCATTCACTATGTCCGTCAACTCTTTCCCCCTTCCTCCAAAGTTTCGTATGCCTCAAGTGGAAAACTACAACGGAAATAAGGACCCGCTGGATCACTTGGAGTCTTTCAAGATCCTGATGCACTTTCAGGGGATATCGGATAAGATTATGTGCCGGGCCTTCCCCACCACGCTAAAGGGCCCCGCAAGAATCTGGTTCAGCAGGCTGACGCCCAACTCCATTAGTTCCTTCAAAGAGTTGAGCGCCCAATTTGCATCACACTTCATCGGGGGACACAAGTATAAGAAGTCTACTACATACCTGATGAACATTAAGCAGCGGGAGGATGAGATGCTGAGGTCCTACATAACCGTTTTATTAAGGAAGCATTCTCGATCGACGAAGTTGACGGCAAGATCCTCGTAGCAGCCTTCACGAACGGGTTACGAAAGGGTAAATTTTTATTCTCCTTATACAAGAATGACTCGAAAACCATGTTAGATGTGCTTTACAGGGCCACCAAGTACATGAATGCTGAAGATGTGCTGTTGGCATGCAAAGAGAAACCCAAGAAGAGAGAGAGGCATTGTGATTAAATAAGAACTCCCAAACTTTGTTCTTTTTTGCTCTATCATGTCAAAATCTGCTTGTTACATTGACTATGTCAAGTTACTGAGTTAGTATAGATGGGAGTTGGTTGAGCTATGGATAGATTTTTCATTTTTTCAGATTAATTTCAGAATGACTATTATTCGTTTGGGACTATAATGAATTTTTATTATATGAGACTATGTACTTATATTTGAGTAGGTTTCTTCAATTACAGATGCAACAACAAATGTAGAAAGTTTTATTGAGTAATAAAGACTGAAACCCCAATAGTGTTAGCAGATGTTCATATTCCTATCACGTAAGGGATCACATTTTGTATTTGAGTCAATTGTTACTAGCTGCTTCCACCAAACGTAGGTTAAATGAAACTTCAAAATGTGATCTTCTTTTGTCAGTAGGGGGTTCATTTCATAGTGTGGCAATCAATGGAAATTATTCATTTCAATTATTAATTTATACTCTTCTTACCTTATGACTAGTTAGTTGATATGTATGCTTTGTCAACAAAAATGCATAGGAGTTATTGATGGTATACACATCAGTGCTCATGCACCGGCCTGTAAAAGTACCGCCTATCGGGATAGATCCAGTGACATTTTCCAGACTGTTATATGTGCGTGCAATTTTGATATAAGGTTCACATATGTGCATGCTGGCTGGGAGGGTAATGCTCATGATTTGCAGGAGGCCCTTGGCAATCCGGAATTTCAATTCCTTTGGTTGCCCAGAGGTGAATACTATATATACCCTGTTTAATGCAATTATTCGTGTTGTTATAGTGTCAATTACTCTATTCGTGTTAAGTCTCTTTTCTGTGTTATTATAGGTTCATACTATCTTGTCGATTTAAGGTATGCCATTGGTTTTGCATTCCTCCCACCGCACAAGTCGGTCAGATATCATGCACAAGAATTCAAAGGTTCTTCCAGACAACCTAGAACTCCACAGGAACTGTTTAACTACAGGCATTCCTCGCTCTGCATGGTCATTGAGCGGTGCTTTGGAGTGCTGAAGGCGAGGTTCCTGATTCTTAATGACATGCACTCCTATTCACAGTCTAGACAACAACTGATCGTCACTGCTTGTTGTGCATTGCACAACTTTCTCTGCATGTATAGCCACTTCGATGAAATGTTTCACGCATGGGAAGGACAAGACGTGGAACCTGGCAATACAAGTACCTCGGGTAGTGCAAGAGTTGGAGTGGTGGGAACAAGGAAGTCTTTTGTCCTTAGGCATAACAAGCCAAGTCCCAGTTTCGAGATGAAATCACAGTAGCTATGTGGGCAAAGTACGCAGGCAACCATTCTTGAGTTTGATTGAAACAAGTTTGTTTCTTCTTCTTCCTTGCATTTCATTTTATTTCTGTTTTTCTGCCTTTTCTTGCATTGCCTTTGAAATGTTTTTTTTGCCTTTTCTTGCATCGCAAATAATTTATCGTTTGATTAAATCTTTAGACCATCCTAAATAGCAAGCATGGTGTACACTGTTTTCCCAATTTTCTTTACAGCTAAAACAAACACAGCCTAAGCCTTTAGTGGGCCTTCATAGAGAATTTGCATGACTGCATTAAATATTGCCTTTTTTAGGGGAAGGGTTGGTTATGTGTTATGTTATGGCTCTTGACTCTTTATGTATGTAGATACTTGAGATTACCTCTTATCTCTGGTATATTAAGGTTGAAGGACTGTCAGCCACTTATTGATAAAATTAAAGGCAGAATCAAATCATGGTCATCAAGGAAACTATCTTTTGCTGGCAGGTTACAACTTCTGTCAAATCCTAAACTTTTGTCCCTTTTTGTGAAAATTTATTGTTTTTTTTGGGGGGGGGGGTATCACTGAGTCTTACCATTGTAGAGTTGGCTTGTTATGCTTCAAACACAAAAAACATGTAAACCTAATTGTATTTTCTCTTTTTATTTAAATGATTCAACTAATTGAATTGCTTACTTTGCTCAAGCTTGGATCTTTGTTATTTATTCTGTTAGAATAAGACTTGAATTTTGCAATTTATATACGTATATTATTATAGAGCTGTTCATATATGTATATTAATATAGAACTGTTCATATAATGAGTGTTGTTGCAGGCTCATACTAGTACATCATATAATGAGTGATTTTCATGAAAGCATAACATATCTTCTATATCTCATCAATTATCATAAGTTGTTTTGGCTGTTTTTCTCATCAATTGCTTCACATTTTCTTGCATTTAAATATATCATCAATTATGGGTTGAGTCTGTTGTTGTTGTGTGCATTAGTTACTGCTACTGCGTGCATCATGCGGTGCTGCTGCATGCATCAGGTGGTGCTGTGTGCATCGGGTAGAGTAGTCTTGTAAAAAAAAAAAAAAAAAACAAGATATGATAGAAGATGGAGTCATTTTACACTCTTGTATATTGTATGCTCCTATATTTTTTAGAAAAGGTGAATCCAACATTAGTGTATGCATTCACAAAGGGACACATGTTATTATTGTATGCATCCTGTAATTGTGAAGATCCTCATCTTTTAATATGTATAATAGATAGTTTCAATGGAAAACTTCGTCTGAAGATATATTTTTTTTCTTTTTTTGTATTTGGTACGAGTAGAAAAAAAAAGAGATAACGGAAAAATTATTTCTTGACTTCCCATATTTAGCTATACAGTTGTTCTGTAGATAAATAACAGAAGTTGTACCAATGGTGCTAATTGCAAAAAATGGTATGTTGAATTAATAAGAAGCTAATATGTTTAATATAGACTGGAAAAGTTGCTAAACAGGTTTATGCGAACAGTTTAAACATACATATGGGCAGTAGTAGCAAAATACAAGAGGCTGCTATGTCAAAAAACCGTAGGGAAATATACACAGCAAGGAAACACTTCGTGGGCAGTATATCACTTTCTTTTACATCGTTGAGATAGTGAGCAGTAGTATAACAACCACGCATAGCAAGCACCATCCAATGAACATAATCTTCACCATTCTTTTTGTCTCAACAATGGTGTTGAGGGCCATTTGTGAGAGCCCAGGCAGAAAGAAAGAAAGCCCAATAATAAGGTCAATAAGGAATTGACAAAATAGATAGCAAAAAACCATTAGGCCCAAGCGGCAGGAATAATGGATCACAGGTCCAAAAAATAAACAATTGGGTCTTGAAGAAGCAAGTGGGCTCAAAGAAGCCTGGAAAGAAAGAAATAGCATCCCATGGGCAGTGTATGAGAAAGAAAAGCGAGAAAGGGCCGTCGCAAGCCCAAGACAATGCAAACTAAGAGAGTAAGGGGTTTATGGCAGGCTCATGAACCCCAAGGATGAGAATAAGGTTATTGGGCTAGGGAAGCCCAATGAAGTTAGTAAAAAGCTCATGAGAGTGTGGAATTAGCAAATGGGCCGAGGAAGCCCAAAGAAAGCAAACGGGCCGTGGATGTCCAAAGGAAAGCCTAAAGGGACATAGGAGCTTATAAGTAAAAGCAAAACAGTGGCTATGACAAGCCACTGAGAGAAGGAATAAACGGCTGGCCCAAAAGAGGCCCACCATGATTAAGTTATTACGGTAGGAATAATAGTACAACATTGCAAGAAATAAAGAAAACCAAGAGTGGGCCAAAGAAATGTAAGGCCCATCATCAGACACAATCCAGCTTTTAAAATGGAGCGGGAAAACAAAGAAAAGCCCACATAAGAGGTCAAAAAAACACGGACGTCGAGCCTCCAGATTACGGCAGATGCATGAGCAGCAGGCAGATTTTTGGACATATCTGAAAGGAAAGCACGCGCAAGGCCCAGACACCACCAGCCTGTATCCAGCCAATATGAGACGTGGTGGGGTCATGGGCCAGAGGTAAGAGGTAAATGGGGTATGGTATGGTGGTGGGGAGAGGGGAAAAAACCTATTTTGCGGCTCCTGCCCAAGCCCTTTTGGGATGTACGTCCTGCTGGGATGACAGACCACCCAAAAGAGGCAAAGTTGAGGGGGGAATCATTAGGTGCATGCCTTGAGGGAAAGAGAGAGAAAACATTTATTCCGTGGCAGGTAAGAGTGCTACGGTGGACTGAGGAATGAAACAAACATGCCTTTGTCTGGCAAGGGTGAGTGTCACACACCTTTGGTGGTCGGCAAGTACGCCTAGACCAGACAAAGGCAGTTAAGGGGCAAAGTGGTAAAAAATTGGTCACGGTAGGCACTATAAAAGGACCCTTGCTGTGCCCTGAAAAGGGGATCGAAAAACAGAGTATATTTACGGAGTAAAAAGAAAGCAGAGTAAAAGAAAACAAGAGAAAGAAAAGAAAAAAAGATAAGAGAGAAAATAGAGGAAAGAAGAGAGAAAATTGAGGAAAAAAGAGAGATAACACAATGGGCATGCACCAGTAGGTCGATTTCCCTCTCTCCCCCTTCAAATCCTGCTCTCTTCCAAAACATAACAAGGATTCCTTTTGGGCATTAACCATTCAGGTCCGACTCCTTCAAAGCCATTAATCCCCATGGTAGGATCTTTTCCTGGGAGATTATTTGCATTGAGAGGAGGCGTTCTCCCTTCTTTAGTTTTGGTTCTGTGGACCAAACTTAAAACTTGACTTTATGCCCGTTCTTGATTAGTTCATATTATTTTCTTTCTCCTTTACTTTCTCTGTAAATGACATTATCACGATTGTAATCATATTTTATAAGTAGGGATTACTTGGCAATTTTTTGTTAAATAGTCAGAGTACTTTGTTTTGTTATTATTATTATATCTGCCTGCCGTAACTCATCTGAAACAGTTCTGCTTGCCGTAAGCTTACTCCTGGTAGACGAGGCATAGTTTGTGCACAAACCGGCCCAAGTTGAGTTACAGTTGGACCGGTCTTAACTCCCTTACTCAGAAACATTCGGGCATATTACCGCAGGAGGCAGCCCAGCCCAGCGCACAATACGCAAAAAAGGCCCCTACAAATGGGTTGGACCATCTCATGCATAGCCTTCAATTCCTCTCGCAATACACATAGCTCTATTTGTAGTTGTTGGAAATCCTCCGCATATGACAATGGCATATTCAATGGAATACACCATTCAAAAAAATGACATTGATCCCTTGAGCAACATTGGTAGAGCCTGTATTGATTCTCATTTCGCTTATCTGATATCTGTACGTCTAGCTTCCAATATCCGCAAAAGAGATGAAAGAGCATTAAATTCACTGTGCTATCAAAGTATAAAGGATTGCACACAGCCACGAGTTCACTATATAGGTTATCGTCCCACAATTGAAATATGTATTCTATAAAGTGTTTTGTCCAAAAGAAGCAACGAGGTAACATGTATTTCCAATGTGAAAAGATCATTTCCGAATCCATCACTATGTAGAAAAAATCTTTTATGAATCTAGCATTTGTTGATAGATTCATTGTTGGTTATTTTCTATGATAGCCATTATAAACAAGCAATCTTAGACAATCTCCCCAATTCAAGGTTGGTTAGTTGGTCGCTTTATTCCAATACTAAAACAAATTAAATTAAACTTTAATGGAAAACACACACAAGGTTACACAGAAACATTAAAATTAATTCACTTGTGCAAGATCATCCCCCCATACTAAAAATAGCCCTTACACCTACATAAACAACATAGCAATTATAAAATAAACAATAAAGATGGTTTTCTAAACAACTATGTAGTCAATTAATTCTAAGGTTAATAGAACAATTAACCTTTCAACCATAAGTTTAGTTATTTTTCATATACAATCTTAGCTTTAACTACAACGTGAAACCAGGAAAAATCATTATTTTTCATAAAACAACATATGATGCAGGGAAAGAACAATTTACGAAACACAATCTAGCTAAAATTCAAATTATTGAGAAACTGTATTGAATCACCGCGTTTGCCAAGGCACGTGCAAAAGTAAGAACTAGATTGGTAAATCAAGTAATCATGCATGAGTTCCTGTAAATTGATAAAATCAATAGGGTATAGCAGCTGGACAAAAACAAGAAATGAAGCAGTAGAAAATAGTTCAGAACACACCCAACAGCAGTAAAACATCAATACAAGTACATCATCTCTAAAATTTACAACGCCAAAACAACTACAAAGGTCTACAACTTACCCAAACAAAAAGAGCAACTATGGTCTATACAAAAGGAGCTTAGATAACCATAAAGAATACCATAGATCAACACCTTTCTGTGTTAGTATACAAGGTGTAATGTGTCTTACCATTTGGACCAACAAATGTGGACTTTCCTCTTTAAGAATAATCATGCCAAAGGCACATGGTCATGGTAGCATATAAAAAATATTTCAAACCTTTTTCCTATCCCATCTTGTTTTCATTATATAAATTTCAATCCATATGTATTTGACATAAGGACCTCAGATACAATTTTATATATATATATTATATATATATAAATAATAAATGTAAAAAAAAAAAGTGTAACAGACCTGAAGAGAAGACTGAGTGAATCTCGTAAAGGTGTAACATTAGAGACTGGCTATTTGGGAGGTAGCTCACATAATATGATTTAATAATTGAAATAAGCAACACACTAAATAAAATTAGCAAGGTTCCATAATAGAAACTAGTGCCACATAGTGCCATAATGCAAACTGAGAGAAATGGGGTATATGAAGCCAATGATAAACATGGCTAATGTTGATATAATCCAATGGTATGTAATGAAATATACCAAATTCCTCCTTATTTATTGGTAAGGCAATATAAACTATGTGCAAGTAACAAAGTACACTGCTAGCAATATATACACATCACTTGCAAGTAACTGTCAATAGGTAGCCCAATCCTAATGAATTTTTATTGACATTGACAATAAAGTAGAAGTACAAACTAAAAAAAAAATGGAAAAAATACAAAACCCTCTTCACTAAACAAAAACACCCATATCTTACACCATAACACCGAAACCCATCAGACCTATCTCTTTCCTAAACAAAAAAACCCAAATCTTGCACCACAACATACATTACAAGGGTCTATCTTTCAAGTGATTTTTGGTTATAAAAATTAGACCCCGTGTAAGGTGAGATTATGAAGCCAAATCACATTGCAAAAGGTGAGATCATTTATTACGGATATTCAAACCCAACATCTGTTGATGATTTCCATGGTGGGTATTGCAAATAAAAATGGAGCAAACCAACAGTCTTGTTACAAACACCCATTAAGAATCAAGGGGAAAGTGCATTTTGAACTTGGATTTTGAGGAAGACCTTGGGCTTTTGGTGGTGAAGTGGAACGTTCTTCTCCTACCTTTGGTGGCGGCGAAAGCCCTAGTTGTTGCTAGGGTAGGGAGGGTTACGGCCTCGTTTGGAGGAGATCCGACAAAAGCTAAAGCCTAGCCTTCAATCGTTGTCTGCGTTGATGGAGATTACGTAAGAGTACGCAACGTGCTAATCTTGTTGTCGCTTGTGTTGTGCCTCAGCTCCTAGTGAATTTAGGAAAAAGATGATTGGATTCACTCTTAGAGCTGAATCTGCAAATGGGTATTGAAGATGTTGGTTTGGTATTGCAAAGAGAGAAGTGAAAAGTGAGGTAGAGATGTGGAATAGAGGCGAGAGAAACAGGGGAGGGTGTTGTGTGGTGTGAGATGTTGGACTGTAGTGTTTGTTGTCTTCCTCTGATGTGTAATCAAATCAAAATTGTACTGATGGCAGCTTTTTTTTTTAAAAAAAACACACGTACTAAACACACAACTCCATATTTTTAAACACCAAAATATCTATTTGAAACACATTACCAAACACATTTTTCTCTTTATGAATACTATAAATACATATTTTTGACAACACTTTTTAAACCACATTTCCACATCATTTTAAACAACATTACTCAAACTCCTCTACCAAATAGGCCCTAAGCCATTGCATCACAATGCACATGCAATAGTGCTTCTCCACGAAAGCAAACAAAAGGAATTATGAACGGAGCTTCGTTCGAATCCTGGCCAAACTAAACAAGCTAGAGTAGAAAACTAGTGCTAAACAAAGCAAGTGGTTTTTTCTTCTGAGTTGGGAAAAATGGGTATTGAGAACAAAAAAATGAAAAGAAAGTTTTGAAAATGAAAACTGAAAACAAAGGTACAATTGAACCAAACAGGCCCTAAAATGTGTTGGATTAGTAAATTCCCTTGCCCGACCAAGCAAGGAAATTGACAAAAAATGTATATCGTATCATGCAATGTCATCAAAATCACAAACATATATATGACTTTGGCGGCCATTTAAAAGGCCTTTGCCTTAGGAATTCTTGACCTCCTCAAGCCTGGACTCAAGGAACAATATAGACACATGACCAAGAATGGAGGCCAAGGCCTAATAAGTTGAGTTGAAGTGGACGTGTACTAGTACTCGTGTGAGTCCAAATCTTCTGTGTCACTTTTCTTACTTCATTTTATACTTCACTAATAAGATTTGGCCATATGCCCACCTAATTAATTAAATCCTACCATTATGACATTTTTTTTGCCTAACTAAAAAAAAAAAAATCCAAACACCTCCCTATGGACCCTACCACCACCACCAAACTTGGCAGTTGCAGCCCTCGAGGTCGCCGGTCATGGCAATCACCATTGCCCAATCTGCACCATGCTAGACATCCAAGCCAATCCCACTGCCCCTCTCAATCCCATCAACCACCAAAAAAAGGTAACGGATTTGGAATCCATGAACAATCCAATACATTCAGTACCAACAATTCCAAAATTAATATTCTTTAATAAATTAACAAGAAAGACAGAGATTTGAGAGATTTGGATTTGAGAAAGACAGAGCCTATGTCTCTCTTTGTAGCTGATGTCGGCTAAGTTTGGTGGGGTGAAGGTTGGGGGTGGTGGTAGGGAGGTGTATGGGTTTTTTTTTTTTTTTTTTTTTTAAAAAATTTTATTTTAGGTAGGTAAAATAAAAAAGTCATAATGATAGGATTTAATTAAGTAGGTATATATGTGACAAGATTTTATTGGTGGTTTAATTATGTAGGTGAATATGTGGCAAGATTATATTGGTGGAGTATAGAGTGGAGCAAAAAAAGTGAGATAGAATATTTGCGCTCGCACTTGAGCCTAAACATGATATCATAGGAATAATTAACCCCTATTATGAGATTCACGAATTACATGCCTAAAATCTTGGTAGTAATAGAGCTAGTTACACCCCCTCCTTATAGACCCATTATGACACAATAACAAAATGTCTACAATTAACAGAAATTCCACTAGAGCGTGTCTATGGAAAGTGAAATTCAAATCTTGAACAAGTATGAGAAAAATTACTTCACTTTCACTAGATTTGGTCTACTAGAATACTCCATTAGCTTAATCATCGAAGTAATTAGGCTGGTTCTGCATTAGTAACCTTCCAAACTCTCCTATGTTTTTGTAGACATTCACCCAATCCGTCCACCATTTAACCAATGGATTCATCAGTGTTGTCTAATCAACGTCTCTGATTTCATCAACCTTAGAGACGTTTTACTTCTAACTTCCAAGTCTTCTCAACATGATTACCCTAAAAATGATTAAGGATCATAATAATTTAGAATCACTTGCCATAATTATAAAACTAAACCACCCAACAAAATGAGGAAAATTTTAGGCTTTATGCCTTTGTTCATAACTTTCGCCGTTAATCATCTTAACATTAACAAGGACAAAGTTTAGTTACAAACTTGGATGTAGCCAATAATTATAACTTAATATTTTTTTATTGGACTTAAATTTTGAAAATGACAAAGTTTTGCTACAAATTTGGTTGTAGTTATTGGTTGCAATTCTATCCAATATCTTTTTATTGGATATGAATTTTAACAAATCTATCATTGAATTACATTTTCTTCTTATATTCTTTATACTTGCAAAATTTATAGAATATAAAAAATCAATAGTTATGTCTGATAGGCCAAAAATGAATTGACCCCTTGTGATTGAATTAATTGATTAATTAGCCAAATTTTTAATTAATCAAATTAACATGCAAAACGCGTAGTAATACAAACAAATCACTAATAAACTAAATATGCAGCGGAAAATAAATGACATGGTGATTTGTTTACTAATGGGAAAAACCTAACGACAAAACCCCCACCGGGTGATTTTCAGGTCACTACTCCCGAAACTCCACTATTATCACAACAAGCAGTTACAAGTGAAGGAATCCCAAGTACCTTACCAACCTACAGTTGAACCCTTACCTCAATACCCAATTGGACTTGTTCTGCAGTGATAGTTCCCCTTTCGATGCACGGCTCTCAAGTACGTGACTAACCAATTGCGCAGATCCAAGTACGCGACTTCAATCATCAACTAAGAAGGTTGTTGGCTGCAAAATTTTTCAGTTCATCCACACGATGAAGATCAAGAAGATGCTTGGTTACAAAACCCTACGGTGCACATACACAACAACTTCTTCAAGAGAAAGAGATGAACTAAGGGCAAGAACTTTGTCTCCGGTCATAATTTGCTTAAACAGAGTTTGTTTAATGCTTGTGCAACTTGTGAATTACTTGACGACCCTTAAAATAATCATTTTATATGTTTAGGGTTAGAAGAAAAGAAGACCTAAATACATAATCACGGATTCCAAGAAATCAGATCAGAATTCTGAATTTCTTAAATCTCGACAGATAAGCTGTCGAGCAATTGTCGAGCAGGTGTCGAGCTACGGGCTGAACAGCTTTCTTAAACCTCGATAGATGCAGCTGTCGAGACAGTTGTCGAGCTTTAATGAATTTGCACTTCTCAGCTTGTTTCTTGGACAGACTTGGTGACTTCAACATTTGATCTTAAAACTTTGTTTCTTGAAGTATTTGAACACATCCTAGAACTACCTAATTACAAGTAAAGTGCGTTTTGTCAAATAATTAGCCAATTACATAAAATCATGACATATGTCCTTAACATGTGAACCACATATGTCCTAACAATGTCATCAATTAAATGTTTAAATTTCAAGTTTTTGTAGTTTAAAATTATAAATAAAAAATAAGTTTATAGATTAAATAGTGAATAATATTTGGTTGGCACAAAATTTGATATGCATTTTAATAACATAAATAACATGCAGTCCAATGATTAGATTTTTAAAATTATATGTATTTATGTTAATATTTTTAGTAGAAATTGTAGTTATCGATTATAACCAAACTTTGTTCTATTAACAATAAGATTTTTTACTTTTTTTTTTTTTTTTGAACTCTACTTAAAGCAATCAATTTCCAAGTACCATCGATTGATTTAAGCATTAAAAAAAAAAAAAAATGCATCGTAGTTCAACTATTCAGAAAAAAGGAAGCTAAGTACTGCATAGAACAACCTTCCAATGTGTATACCTGGAATTGGAAGTCCAGTCGTGCAAATATATTATCTATGAGATAGACTTTAGATAACGTAGGCATGAAATTGGCTAGTCTATCCTTAATTTGTGGTAATGCATATCAGAATAAAAATTATGTCCACTGCATGTGATTGCAGTTAGGGACCATGGCCAACTTTTGCTTTTGTGTTTCTGAGAGCAAACATGCACGGTTAGTATACCATACCGTTCTGGGTATATGAGGGACGGAATCTGTAAAGGCGGTGGTCTCCTTCAAATATTAATGTTGCATGGTTTTGAGCTATCAAACATTACAAAATGTTCTTATCTATTGAGACTCAACACTCTTTAAGAAGGATGTGGATAAAAACACTTTGAATTTTGCAGTACCCCCTCTTATATATGAAATTAAAAGTTCATTGTCTAAAAGTTCATGGTAGAAATAGTATTGGGATGGGCTGATTATGTAAGAAGTACTTGTGTTGAAACCTTTTTCATAGGTGACATATCAGTAATGAAAGATTATGATTAATATTGAAATGGGTATCACTGGTGTGTGTAGACCAGGTTTATTGCTTCATGTTGGCCATAATAGCACTTTGCATATATTCTCATATTTATGGTGTCACACTATCAGAAAAGTACTTTGAGATCTTTAAAGCTCTTTTAGCAGAAATTTTCACTGAGAAGTTTTAAGGGGCTTTTCAAAGCTAATAAACAACTTTAGTGCCCGTTTGGTTCAGCATTTGAAGCCCAAAAAGCACTTTTTCAAAAAAGCTCAACTCAGTTTTGTGTTTGGTAAGCTCAAAACGCAACTTTTATAAAAAAGTTGCGTTTTGAACTTTTAGAAAAAACTGAAGGCAAAACGCGGAAGGAAAATGGTGAGGCAACTGTCCATAAATGAAAACGCGCACTGCGCGTTTTGATAGTTACCGTTGCTAATGATGAAATTCCAGAAATACCCATGAACAAACACAGAACAAACACTACAGAACAAACACTACAAATCATAACAATAAACAATCTTTCTCTCAAACATAATCAGATTACCAGAATACAAACTCAAAAACACAGTTTTAAAATTAATCAAATCATAACAATAAAAGCAAAAAAAAAAGACAAAGGACAGAAGCTTGCTGACCCATCTAGACTGGGTTGGGGACGAAGATGAGCAATAGCACGAAGATGAGAGCTCCTTGAAATGTTCTTAAATGACAGAGAAAATGAAATCTTTTTCTTATCGGAGAGAGTTTTGGAATCAAGTTAAAAAAGAAATAAAAAAATAAAAAAAAAAAAAAAAACAACAGAGACGGAGCTGGAGAAAGAAGACCTCCTGGAATGTTCTGATGAATGAGGAGAATGAGGGAGAAAAGGAGAGTTAAAAAGAGGGGTAGAGATAGTGGAGAACATGTGGAGGAGAAAAAAAAGAAAAAAAATAAACTAAACGTATGGTTGGTAACTTGGTATGGGTGAACGTGAAATGGAAAAAGAAACAATAATATAAAAAATAAAAAAATCTAAATTGAGAAATACAGTATTATTTTCACAATATTTTCAGAATAAATTTTAAGTAACAGATTGTTATTAGTTAATATTGGTTAGTAAAAAAATAATTTCAGTTGTGGGTTCAAATTAGAACTAGTAACAACTTTCCACATAAATTTTATTGTGAAAATATTACAAAAAATGTTGTAAACGTAACACTTCTAATAATAAATTTTACACAATAATTTGTTATTGGTTCTCATTTGAACCTACTAATGACATTATTATTTTTTTTATCTACCATTAACAACTTGTCATATAGACTTTATTGTGAAATTTTTGTAAAAATATTGTGTCCATAATTTGCATTAAGAGAGATAATTAAAACAAAAAATTCACTTATATATATATCTTGTCCTTTTTAGTAATTTATAACTCAAACCTCCACTTTTATAAGTGCTAGCCAAACACTTAGCTTTTTTAAAAAGCACTTTTTAACAGTTTTTACCAAACACTCAGCTTTTTAAAAATGCACTTTTTCATTATGCACTTTTTAAAAACTCCACTTTTTCATTATGCACTTTTACAAAAAGCTGAACCAAACTCACCCTTAATGTTATTAACGTTGAATTTTAGAGCTTTTAAGAAGCAAAAGCTCTACAATTCACTGTTTATGTTTTATAAATCCATAACTTTAAAACGCTAGTCATCGTAATTTGCCAAACATTCAAAACGTTAAAGAACTTTTCAATTAAAGTGCAAGGAGTGTGTTTGGCAAAAATTGTTAAATGTTTAGCTAGCTAAAGAGTTTTAAGTGGGTTCCTAAAGTGAAATTCGAAAAGCTCTACAATTTATTATTATGCTTTTTAAATTCAGAATTTTAAAACACAGTTTATCGTAATTTTCCAAACACTTGAAACATTAAAAGGTTTTCAATTAAAACTCTATATTGTAAAAGCTTTACAATTAATCTACCTTTTACAACAATGCCTAATAAACACATATATGATATATATCACAAATAAATCTACTGCTAAAACTCTATAGATAAAACTCTATTTCCCACATGCATCAATGCCAAATAGGCACTTAGATCTACTTAAAATGAAAGGCATATATTGTTTGTGATGGTCCTCTCCTCTCCCCCTTATTAGGCCTGTGTGTGTATGTAGTTAAGTGTTTATCGTCTAGCTCGCGATAAAGGACTGAATTACATGAATTGATACATATCAATTTTACCTTAACTATAATTCTTCATATTTTTCCTATTCATAATGCTAATACATAACACTTTAATTAGAGCTCTTGAGTATTTGTTTTTGTATTTTTTTTTTTTTTTTTTTGAAATGGATAAAATGCACTTTACACCCTTTAAGTTTGAGATTGCTTTTAAATTGGTTTCTCAATTTTCAAAACTTACAATTTATGCTATTGAGTATCACAACAATGCAGGTCCTTCGTTCTGTCATATTTCTGCCTTTAACCCATCCAAAAACAGCATCACTTAAAAAAAATCAAAGTAACAAAACAAACAAACGTTTTTTTTTTCTTTGTAGTTGGCTTGCCCCAAAAAAGCATCATTGCTACACTCCTTCAACATTTGTTGGGACTTTTTAGCTGAAAAATCCTTGTTTTCCCAACTCAAAATATAAGCTGATGTTATATTCAAATTCAATTCTTCTAGTACCGTATCATTCATCACAATTTGATAACATATATTGTGATTATATCGGTGAACAATTATTTCTACATAGATCTACTATATTTTCTCCATTTAATTATAATTGTACATGTCATAATTATGGCAAAAATTATAGCAGAAATTTGTATTCACAAATTTCTCATTCAAATTTTAAAGGAACCCATCAAAAAGGTCCTCCAAACCGATATCCCTAGAAAATAGAAATCCAAAACCCAAAAGCACCAATAAAAGAGAATAGAACTTTCTACCAAAAAAAAAAAAAGAGAATAGAACTCGTCATCATCCTCAACAACAAGCTTTATTTGCTTTAGATCTGACAACATTACTCATCATCATCATCCTCACCAACCAACAGTGACTGTACCCATTTCTCCATGGCTGATTTCACCTCACTAATCCTCCTTTCCTTCCTTTTCTTTTCCTCAATATGATAAGCTGAACTACGAACTTGTCATCATTCTCTTAAGGGGCATGTCATCAATATACCCCTAATACTAATAGTAGATAAATATACATATAAAACATGCATGCATTATATGTAGATCCCTTATATCAAGTTCGTAAGTACCAATTTGATTAAACGGTATATATATTAATGACAAACCCCTTAAGAAATAGATAATTAAAGGATTATGGTTAACCTTTTTCCATTACAGGATTTTTTTTTCCTGGCAATGAGCCTTTTGCTTTGCACTTTTTTGACAAATGTTATGTACTACGTACTCATCTGCAACAACTTCGTCCTTAATTAGATGAGTGTCATATTCCCTCCGGCCTCTCTCTCTCTCTCTCTGTATCACTTTCACTTTGGCATTTGACTGTATATTGTGTAATTTGTCTTCGCATGATGTCCTTACTGTGTGTGTGTATGAGAGAGAGAGAGAGAGAGAGCCCTTACTGAAAATAGCAATGAAACCTGGGTGGTAGTAGTGTACTAGATCACTAGTGAAATAAGTAATACACAAATCAGGGGAATAAGCCATGCATGTGGATTGAACAATCAAAGAACCTAAACATAATTTTAGAACTTGAGCACAATTAATACTCCATAAATCGCATTGAATTAACAACATTTTGGTTTTTCTTTATTCTTCCTTCCACTTAGTTCTTATGCATATTTGAAGAAACCCTTTGTACACAACACCTTATTCTACTGCATGTAGTCCCATGTCTAGGGCTCCCAGATTAAAGAAAGATTAGGTGTTGATAGAAATTGGCACCTTTGTAGTGGTGGCAACAATGATGCTGTCAATGATGATGGCGATGGTAATAAACATGATGATGGCAATGGTGATATGATGGCATCAGTGTACTCCATTTGGATGGATTGAACTTGTGAATGATCAAACGAAAAAGACCCAAATGGAGAAAATGAGAGTCTAGCAGGTGGGTGTAGTAATTGTGGTAAAGGAGGTGCAAATTCTGGATTATCATAAGGTATTTCTTTGATACTTGGATTGATCATAGGGCCACTTGTATCATGTGGAGTGACTCCCTTGCTGAAATTTTGATCATGTTGATTGGGAGCAAGTTGATGGGGTTGGTCATAGCCCAGTGATGACCAAGTGGCATAAGAAGATGAATCTGATAGTACTGGTGGGATTAGAGGTGGGAAATTAACCAAAGTGGGACAACAGTTGGTATGTTGTAATTCAAGATCACCAAGAACTAAACCTTCTAGTATTGTGATTGGAGCTGGATGGTGTAGCTGATCTTGTTGAGAGTGTAGGATCAAATTAGGGTTTGCATTCAGAGGGGAGAAACCTTTCTCTGAACTAATAGGATGGTCAATTTCAGGACAGTTTGCTAAAGCCCCAGGAATCTTAACTGCATGGAACATGAGCTTCTTCTTTATGTGTGAATGCCAAAAATTCTTAATCTCATTATCTGTTCTTCCAGGTAGGTGCTTGGCTATCTGAGACCACTTGTTTCCAAGAATGCTATGGAGTTCCTTGATGATAGCTGCTTCTTGGAAAGAGAAACTCCCTCGTTTTAAGCCAGGTCTCAGATAATTTATCCATCTTAGTCTGCAGCTCTTTCCACATCTTTGTAGGCCTACATCATAAATCCAGGAAAGGGGAAAAATAGGGGTGAAGAACCTATGAAATAAATATTATACAGGTTAACCTTGTAGATCTATATATGATATACACAGATCTCCTCTTAAGGAGATCGAACCTAGTTTTCAAACTCCTTTGCACTTATTGTAATAATAAGAAAATTTCTAAGGGTTAGATGGCCTGCAAATTAAGGTCTAAAGGAAGCAAATATATGAGAGCTAGAGCAACTTAATTAGATTATCACCATAGAAAGTATATAGAAGTGAACAAGTTAATTACCAGCATGTTTTGGAACTAAGGTCCAATTACTATGGCCATGGGTTGAAATATAGTTCATGAGTTTCTCATCCTCTTCTGGAGACCATAGCCCCCTCCTCACCTTTTGCTTATCGCAACATGAGTGACTTCTCATCCCCACTTTCTCTAAATCAGTAGTATATGATCCAAAGGCACAAGAAGTTCAACTTTGAGTATTACCTACCAAAAAGAAAAAGTGATAGAAAGGAAGAATATATAAAAGAAATTAAGCAAGGAGAATCTAGATCTAGCTAGCCCTAGGAGTGAAAAGGAATGTGGAAACCGTGAATAGAAGAGATCATATATATAGAAATGGATCATATGTAGGTCTGAATTGGTATATTAGGGTTTATGGCAAAAGGGAAAAAAGTTGTTGCATCTTAATTTCTCTGTAAGAGTTGCATGGCTTAATAATGGATCTTTATTCTAACTCAGAGATGGGTGGCTGGTGCACATTTCACACATGTATGGTGGTGGGCTAATGTGTCCTGCCAGGTCCCACTTTGGACATATCTAGGATTATTGATCAAAGCATTAAACACTTTTGGATGTAAGTGTTTGTTGTGGATGGACTTTTATCATGCTGGCTATTTGAGGATGGCAATGATGAATTTCCGGATGATTGGAATTTCAATTTGCTGTGATTGTTTTACCCCCCACTTCCTGAGAATTTTCTTGGTGATGACAATGACGAATTAATTAAGTGTGAAGTCAACTTATAAACGGTTGTGATTGCATGAAATTGAGGACTTCTTGTTGTAGATTATTGAATATTGACATAATGAAAGTTACCACACCTTTTTAATGTGTTTGGTCTGTTTAGATTAGCTATTTTCTTTAAGAACCATGCATTCAGTAAAGTGGCGATCCGCCAATCCTAATCTTATCTGAACCGCGAGAATAACTAACTAAGACATGCCATTAACAAAAATATACCAAAAGTTTTTCAGTTCAATCGATATTTTCTGGAGATTTTAAACGTTATTATGAATTGGAAATGGTTTCAAAATACTGGGATTTGGCTAAAATATAATTGAATGAGTTCTGTAATATTTAAGTTGGAATCTTGTAAAAAAAAAGGGTAAAAATTATGTACGTTCAAACGCGTCCTATATAATTATGAAATTGGAATCTAACATATGATAGGTCCTAGTCGTTGGGCGGAAACAATTTGTCAATAATATAGGGACAGCCAAAAAATTCTCGAAGTCCCATAATATTTTTAATAATTAAAGAAGAGGAAGCACATACAACATATACGGAGGTTTCAGTAAAATAAATGATTGTAGCTTACTTCTACAAAATCTTCACAGTGTGTTTTCAAAGATTGGCTTTAAAGTTAACATGCAGTTGTGGGTTTCAGTTTCCTAGTTTTAGAAAGAAAGTAAAAGCAAAGTTTTCTGAGTAATCTTATCTTCACTAATAATTTATAGCAATTTTTTCCTTTTTTTAATTAGAAAACATGAATTTTGATGACAAGTGTTAGTGTCAAGCATTGTTAAGTTAACGAAAAATGCAAATCACATAGATAACACCACTGAGATTGAAATTAAACTGGTAGAAATGGGAATATATCAGCTAAGGTGGAGGTCTGAACTCTGAAAAATAGCAACCATTTTGTTTGACTGCATAGTTAGCGTGTTTGTAACAATTATTTCCCATTGATATGATCGGTACAATCAAAATCAACTCTGAGAAATAGCAACCATTTTATTTGACTACATAGTTAGAGTGTGCGTAAAAGTTATTTTACTTTGATATGATTAATACAATTAAAAATGATAGGGAATATTTTCACCAGCCAGAAAATTTTTCTAACGCCCTAGAGTTTTTGGTCACTAAAAGCATCTTGAGCATACCAAAAGAGTCTTTGATCATTAAAAGCATCATTGGTCACAAAGGGAGTGTGGCACCATGTGCACTCTGCCCTAACGGTTGTCACGTATCAAGGGTTCGTCAGGTACCTTCCTTGACACCAGGTAACACACTTCGCCCTAACGGACATCATGTATCAATGGGTCATCAGGTACCCAGGGGTTGTCAAGGACCTAGGGGTCGTCAGGTACCTTCCTTGACACCAGGCGACACACTCCGTTCTGATGGTCGTCACGTATCAATGGGTTGTTAGGTACCCAGGAGTCGTCAAGTACCTTCCTTGACACCACGTGACACATTTAGTCTAACGGTCGTCACATATCAAGGGGTTGTTAGGGATCTAGGGGTCATCAGGCACCTTCCCTGACACCATGCGACACACTCCACCCTAACGGTCGTCACGTATCAATGAGTCATCAGGTACTTTCCTTGACACCACACGACACATTCTACCCTAACGGTCGTCACGTATCAAGGGGTCGTTAGGGACCTATGGGTTGCCAGGTACCTTTCCTAACACCATGCGATACACTCTGCCCTGATGGTCGTCATGTATCAATAGGTCGTCAGGGACCAAGGGATCGTTAAGGACTTAAGGGTTGTCAGGTACCTTCCTTGACATCACGCAACACATTCCGTCCTAATGGTCGTCATGTATCAAGGGGCCGTCAGGTACCCTACTCATCACCCAGAATATGCAGACTCTAACTCGTCTAAACTGATGAGACACTTTTGACAGACGACCCACTATACTCATCCAATCAATAGACCAACTTGCACACTGATAAGGGTATTTTTGTCCAATAAAGTCCTTCGAGCACTTTGACCCGTCATGATGGAATACTTCGCCATTGACCCGTTAGGGTATGTGCCTCTTTTGGTGGGACCTGCCAACTATGGACCCGTCGGGATGAACTTCTCATTTGACTTCCTTGAAGTCTCTACGAATCAGTGCTCCATGTATGGTTGCATATGTACCCAATGGATGGTCATGTCTTATCCTTCGTATTCATACTGACGGATGGATAGTCATATCGATGGTTAAGTAACTGGGTCCCACAAACTTTTACATATTCTCCACTCATGCATCCCTATATGAAAAGAACTTGTGCATCACGCCCAAAGACCCTACTCCACCCTCGTGTCTTCCCTATATGGGAAGAAAAGCCCAAGATCTTGGGGCCTTAACACCAAATCTTCTTTACAAGGAAAAACCCTACATTCAAGGGATTTTGGTCAGTTCTACACTATTATATAAGCACTGGGTCTCCTCTTCCTTAAGGTATGTACAATTTCCTAGCTCTTATACTTTTGAGTTTTTGGATATTCTTCTATCACTTACTTAACCATCGAAGGGTCTTTGGCCGACACCCCACTGATGCTCTCTGCAAGTTCTTCATCTTCTTTGTTCTTCAAGTACCTCATTCGATGCGTGTGTGGACGATCAACTCACTGATGATTTTATGCATCATCAAAAAACAACTGGATAAACAATATATAATTTTATCGATCTTTATTTTATTTGCTTTTTTTTTTTCCCCTTCTTTTCATCCTTTAATAACTTCAGTCTTCGCGAACGCACACACACACTCTCTCTTTTGTTCTTTTTCATAATCTTTGATCTTCCATCATCTTCAACAATCTAATCTTCTTTGCACTCCAATCTCCTCTAAGGTTTTAAGTAATCTCATTAGCCCTTCATTTCTTGCCTCTGCTTGCTATGGAAAATACAGGCCCTCAAAATAGCGACTAGGTGCTTTTTTATTACGCTTTATTTTCTCCCACTTTTTTTTCTTTTTTGAAAAACGATAGCAGTTTCACTAGAGAGAAAATTTAAACAAAGGATACATCAGTATCAAATAAACTTTGGTGGAGAATCTTCCTCCTAGCTAGTACATGTACATTACATCATTATAGTTCTTGGCCTTTTTTGCAAGCCTTTGAGCTGTTTTATTAGAAGAAGAATAACACCACATAAAGCTTACTGTACTGATACCACGAGTCAACACATGTATGTCCTGCAACAACTGACCAATCCGCAAGTGCAAGGGAGGCTGGGAATTAAGTTCCACCATTAATAAACGAGTCCAACTTTCAACCTCCAAATCTTGAAGCCCCAAGTCAATTGCAAAATGATCATTACCTCCAGTAAACTGATAATTTCTCCAAACTTATTTCAATACAGTACTTTTTAGCACTTTCACTTTTTTTTTTTTTCCAAGAATAACTTATTAAAACTTTATTTTTTAAAATGGAGAACCACTTTAAAAAATAATTAAGATACTTAAAATAAGCAAACCACGCAAATGCTAAAGGATAAAATCACAAACAAATCATAAAAATTAAATGTAAAGGATATTCATTCACACTTGTTCACACCCACTATTTCACACACACATATAGTGAGAATGCCAAAATTTTAACATATAAAAGTGAATGTAAAAAAAGAGATGTGAAATAGTGGATGTGTGAGAATCAAAACCCTTTTAATTATATGACAAATATAGAACAAAAAATATATATTGTTGTGGCTCAATGCCATTACCAATTCTTCCATAAAGAAGAACTTGAGTTTGAATTCCCATCTTCTATATTGTTGTAAGTAAAAAAAGAAAAAGAAAAAAAAGAAAGAACAAACAAGATAGAGCTAGATAGAAAACTAAAGTACTATAAGAGACTATGACTAATTACGTTATTAACCTGAGAGTTTGATTCATAAAAATAAAAATAAAAAATAAAAAAACCAAGCCTGAGAGATTGATATAATTACGAATTAAAACTTGGAAGTTTCAATTGTATCTAAATTAAAATTTAAAAGCCCTTAGTTACCAATGAAACCCTTGGTTAGTCACTGTAAACTAAAAGTTAAAAAAAAAAAAAAAAAATCTTGATTTAGACCCTATTTAAAGAACTAAGCAGCGACTCAATTGATTAAGTATCGATTGACTTGAATAGATAGCACAAACAAATATTTCAATCTTAGCTATTAATTACCAAATTTAAAAACAACAATAATAAAAGTAGTAAAAGTCATACAAATTTTGATGATGAAGTGGAAAATCTATGAAAAATATTTTCAAAGGAAAAAAAAACCATCCCTTGAAATCCAATTTTGTAGAAAAATCCATGATAAAAGAAATAGTTATAATAATCTTACAAAACCTTAACACCTCTATTCTTTATGAGATCTCAGCAAAAATGTCTCACTTATACTACAAAAAACAAGGGTTATAGTGGCGTTTGAAAAACGTCACTATATGTCCTAAAACGCCATCATAAGTCCTTTTGAGCTATAGTGACGTTTTCTATAATGACACCACAAAGCGCCATTATTGTGCAGTAACTATAGACCTATAGCGAAGTTTTACAAAAACGGTAATATAGGTCCATACCTTATAGCAGTGTTTTTAAAATGTTGTTATAGATCCTTATATATATATTTTTTAAAAATTGGCTATAGTAGCATTTCAAAATGCCACTATAGCGAACAACCACCCAAAATATATATATATATATATATGAAACATAAAATTATATGCTTTCAAATTTTAAAAATTAAAATTTCAATTTTAATTAAATTAACAAATACAAAACAGAATTAAAAAAAAAAAAAAAAAAACAAAATACAAACACAAACCCAACAAAGTTAAACACATGCCCACAATACAAACACAACATGCTCAAAAATTCAAGAACACAAACCTATAAAATCTCGTCTCCTACAACGAAACCAACCCAAATCCAACACCAAATCCATTTAAGGAACACAAAAGCACAAGCTCAAAAACACTGTTGAGGTCCAAAATTTTACAAGAAAGCTCATTACATGAAAAGTAAAGAAGGCCCAATTCAAGCATCAAGAAGAACCAACATTAAGGCCCTATTTATGTTTAGATTTCCAGCAAAAAGGCCATTAAAAAATCTAGCAAAGTCCAGTGAAAGAATTGGACCAGGATACCTAGAGGCTGCCAGAGGCTCGGGATCCTCAGACGTGCAGCACAGCGTGGGATTGAGACAGCTCAAAAGGGGTACCATGAAATACAAGAAACGAATAACAGATATATCCTTCTCAAGCACCCAGTGGTGCAGCAAAGAACCAGAAAGCTTGGAGAGTGACAATTCATGAACAAAAAGCTGGTACCTCGGGGAACCCAAAATGAAGAACTATAAGGGGAAGTGGTTGGGAAAACCCTCAACCCAGTAGAAATGGATTCCACTCACCTGGGAAAAATGACAGCAAGGAAAGACAATCAAAAGCTAAGTATGAAAAGTAAGAAACCTTGAAAGAAGAGAAATTGAAGGTTAGCTGCCTAAGGACGCTTCGGAATGGAAAGTCAACAAGTGACTGTTAGAGAAACAACACTAAAAGGTGAAAACTATCAGAAACAAGGAAAGAACCAGCCATTAAAGTGGCTGACATAACAGTGGCTTTGGTACTCAGGGAGCCAAGGGGGGAGAATCAGTGGTATCCAAACCCTAGAATGACACTATAAAAAGAGGAAGGCAGCTAACATTGAAAAGGGGATTCAGAAATAGGGGAATCAGAACAAGAATCGTTGAGAAAAATTTGTCAAAAACTCAAAGAAAGCAAAAAACAGCGCCCGGTATCCCAGAAACAGCTACTATAGAACATACTTGGATTCAAAGGGATTCAAACTTTGCAAGTCTTAGAGGCTTAGATGGCCATCTAAGTCTGTAATTTTTGAGCTTATTTGGACCTTGTAACATGTTTTAGTGAGCACATTGTAATCCACAATTAAGAAAAATAATGAAATATCTCATATTGATTTGAGGATTTCTAACAATTACTTCGCGTATTTCTTTATTATATTATCTTCCTTTACTGCTTCTTGCTGCTAAATACATATATTCTTGCTTGTTAGTTTTTCCTTTTATTCAGCCAAAAGCTGAGTCCTTTTACCGGGGTCCTGACTTCAACTTGGGCCTTGGACACACTTAGCCTCCAAAGAAATATATGCCAAAACATACACACATCAGATATCTCTCTCTTCCACAAAAATCCTTCTTACCTAACCATCTTGGAAGGTAATGCCCAAGCAAAGCCACTCGGACTTGAGTTCCAAATCCCACAAGTCTTGTGCAAAAGCACTAAGTCTATGAGAATTGGGGCCAGGATCCTCGTGGCTAAATCATTCTCATGAAATTCATTTACATATATGTATATGTATTAAAATATATATCCTAATCTAAGAAACTAACAATTATTTGAAGATATGTGTATTATATAGTGTGTTTTATGTAGCACCTATAGAGGTAAAGGGAAATAGCAAAACTTTATTGCATAATAAACATGGAGAAAGATCATATAGTTCAGAGAATCAGCATTCTGAGTTCTTACAAGCTTAGTACGCCCCAAGATCCCACGACAGTATGCTCGGGATCCCATGACAGTACGCCCGGGGTACCAAGTGAAGGAACTCTTTTAAATGTTTATACAATAAAAGATAAGTTTTAAATATTCTATTTCAATCTCTTTCTCATTGTAAATATTATGAATACTTATTTTGTAAGAGTAAATGGTCATTTTATGACACTAAAACACTTATAATGGAATTTTATTGCTTAGGAGGAATCGCATTTTTCCCTTGAGGAGATTTATGTGACTTGCGCATAACTTGGTTCGTAATCAGCTCCCATTTAGCTGCGGTGAACCAAGCCCAGTCCACCAAACAACAAGTAAAGGGCCTAGGATCCTTGTTTCCACTTGGGCCTGTGTGCTAAGAAAAAAAGCACTCTCACAAACACAAAAGCATAAGCTTAAGAATACAAATCAAGATTTAAACATAAGCACAAGATCAGAAACACGAGCACAAATCCAAGAACACAAACCCATATTTCAACCTAAGCACAAGATTAGAAACACGAGCACATATCCAAAAAATTCAAAATCAAAACCCAAATCCAAATCAAGACATAGACACAAACATAATAGAATATCCACTTCATTCAAAATGTTCATCATTTCCTCCATTTTCTTACTAGCCAAACTAGAAAGAACAAAAAAGAAAAAGAAGCTAGATCTACTGACAAAAAAAAAAAAAAAAAAAAAAAAAACACAAAAGGCAGAGAGAGAGAGAGAGAGATAAGGGAAGGGGAAGGGGAGGGTCTAATTGGTGTCAGTCTAGGTTGACCGGAGCCTGATTGGTGTCGATGGGTCAAGAAGGGAGGGCTGGGCTTCACGGCTCAGCGCCAGTGGCCTAGGTAGTGGTGGGATTGGTGTTGGGGTGGGTCGTTCCAAGTGTGGATGGGCGACAACGTGGATGGGCTAGGTGGGTCTGTGGCGTCGGTGTTGAGAGAGAGTGACATAGTGAAAGATGAGGGATGAGAGATGAGCGTGAGAGAGTTAGAGAGTGAGAGATAGATATTTCGTATTTTTTTTTTTTTATGCTGGACCTATAGTGGTGTTTGAAAATGCTGCTATAAGTCCCTTATTATTATTATTATTATTTTGGGTTGGGCTATGGTGGCACTTTCCAAATGTCGCTATAGGTCTTTGTAAGACCAGGACCTATAGTGGCTTTTGAAAAATGCCACTATAAGTCCCACAAATATTTTTTTTTTGGTCTAGACCTATGGTGACGCTTTCCCAATGCCGCTATAAGTCCTTGTAAGACCAGAACCTATGTGGCATTTGAGAAATGGTGCTATAAGTCCTTCAAAAAAAAAAAAATATATATATATATATATATATTTTTTTTTTGTGTTGGGCTATAGTGGCAATTTCCAAATGCTGCTATAGGCCCTTATAAGACTAGGACCTATATTTATTTTTTTGGGCTAGACTTATGGTGGCACTTTCCCAATGCCACTATAGGCCCTTGTAAGACCCAGGACCTATAGTGGCATTTGAAAAATGCCATTATAGACACTTCTAAACGCTGCTATAAGCCAGTGTTTTAAAACACCATTATAGACCCTTGAAAACGCAGCTATAGAAAACCTATAGCAGCGTTTTTCATAAATGCTACTATAGGGTACCTATAGTGGCCTTTTTTTAATAAATGCCATTAAAAAAAACACCACTATAGGCCCTCCTTTTTGTAGTGTATTACCTTGCCACCACAATGACTTAAGTATGGAGTTCTTTTACACGAACTTCCTCAACGAAAAATCCTTTTTTGCAACAAGTTTGGAACTTCAAAAGGCAATAATGGTGAACTCGCTAAGAATTAATATTAGTTTGAGCTCAACAATGAATAATCATATAAAGGATTTTTCAGTTTTGGCTCAAGGAGAATGGCTCTCAAGAGTTACTTTGTAGGGCAACCTTATGCTCTAGGAAATCATGCTTTGGAAGATTTATATAGATGAGTTAAGGTTTGGTAGAAATTAGACTACGAAAAGAAATTGAAAATAGCTAGGTTTACATAGTCCCACTCAAGCGAGTGTAAGTTTCTGCTTGTTAGAGATATATTAGCCCATTAGTATAGGCTCAAGCCTAGTTTTACTTTGTGTGCAAGCCAAGTCTCCTACTTATACTAGAAGTCTATTAGTCTAGGGTTTAGTCTACTATATATACACATATTATGATTCATTATAATACAGGATTTATACTACACTCTAATATATCATTGATATACCCCTTTAGGTTATCATCCATAGATGTAGGCCGTTAGGCTAAACCACGTAATCCTCGTGTGTTGTTGTGTTCTATACTTTATGCTTTCGCTTCTATACTAGCATATTCAACATGGTGTGTCAATATTAATATTTAACTTGATATCAGAGCCACCTTTCTGTGGCCATGGTTTTTAGTCCTTACGGTGTATTTAAGAGCAATCTTTGTCTTTCTCGGTGTTTCTTCGCTGCGTTCATCTTTTTTGGCTTCTCACTATTGCTGTCAAAACTCTCTGGTATAGTAATGCCACCGTTAAAAGTCACATCAACACTACAAGACCATTGCCTTCTCCAAACCATCGTCACAGAGCCAAACTTCATTAGAAGGATCTTCTCAACCTTATCAAATCTCAAGGTTTCATCAAGCTTCCATCTTGAATTTGAGAGGGGGTGTTAGAGATATATTAGCCCATTAGTATAGGCCCAAATCTAATTATACTTTGTGTGCAAGCCAAGTCTCCTACTTGTGCTAGAAGTCTATTAATTTAGGGTTTAGTCTATTATATATACACATGTTATAGTTCATTATAACACATGATTTATACTACACTCTAATATATTATTGATGTAGCCCTTTAGAGTATCCTCCGTAGATGTAGGCTATTAGGTTGAACCACCTAACTCTCATGTGTTATTGTGTTCTATACTTTATGCTTTCGCTTTCATATCCATACTAGCATATTCAACATGGTGTATCAATGCTAATATTTAACTCTGCCTAACTTTGAACAAATTCATCTTTTGTTTGAACAAAAATGTCTACAAATTCTTTGAACCACTTTTACAAAACATACCAAACATATTACATTAATTATAATCCTCTTGACACAGATTTTGTCACATGAAATTTGCCAGTTCTAAAACCTAACAAAAGTATGAAAAACACTATACCTCTAATTGACACAATTGATAGTTTTAACACATAATTCAAAGATTAAAATAATAGTTTGTCCATGATTTTTTAGTCTCTATAGGTCTCATTTGTTGTTTATGAGGGTTCTATTATTTTTTGGCAACAGAGAGAGTCTTCAAATGTCCCGGTAACAAGAACTTTTACATTACAGCCTGAACATTGATGTAATAGAAATTTTAAAAATTTTAATTTATATCAACATAAATTCAGAGGTTTATAACATAATATAAGTTAGTAAAGCCAACTGATAAAAAAAACTATATTCGTTTTGTTAGCTTAGGTAATTTCAAATTCTGTAAAACTTCCTCTAATAATTATTCTTGTTCATTTCTCTAAACTTAAAATGCTAATTTTCACTTGCATATATATATATATATATATATATATATATAACATTAATTTGATTGTGATCTAGAACTCTTGGTTCAAATTAATATTAATTAATTTCAGTTGACCATATCAAGCAAGGGTTCATTTTCAAATGGCAAAAAAAATAAATAAATAAAAAAATAAATAAAAATCTTCATTATGAACTACGTACCAAAGATATTCCTTCCTATGGGTGCATGATACGTAAGATAAAGAAAAAGGTGATTCTCTCATTTCTCTTGAGGTGTAGCTATCTGTGGCCTGAACTGTATCTGTATACTTAGATGGAGGGTCCAAAAAAAATCAACACGTACGAATTGAAAGGTGTTGATTCAAACATTACATTGATTTTATGAGACTTCATGTTCATTTTCATGTATGGTCTTTTCTTGTGTCTCATACACCAGTTAGAAAAAGTTTTAAAACTCTTCTGGTATGAAGAACAAGGACGTCAAATAACGTTAGTTTGGACATCGCATTCTCCCATATCTTCACACATACTTTCCCTGCTTATCTTATGAAATTTAATGTACTGCCCTTCTTGCCGTACCAAATCTCTACGCTGTGGCTTAAAAGGACTTCTGAGGCCATCTCAATGACAACGAGGAGTCAGCCTTTTTTGTGACTTTGTAAGTGGCAAATTGTAATCAATGACAGTGAAAAAGCTTAGCTCCAAATTGATATCATGCTCTCAAATTCATTACGTGGAAATTGAAAAGATTATTTACGTGTGATTTTAGTTACATAACTTTTTTAATGAGATAAAATTTAGTTTCAAACATGTTTGAAACTATCATATTCAACTTATAGCGTGACGATTATAAGAATATCAATATGTATTATTTAAATGGTTAGTCAAAACTACACATGTACGGTATTTTTAGCCACCATATAATAGGTTAGAGCTATAATCTAACTCTAAATATGTTTGTAATCAAAAATTTTTTTTTTCCATTTTTAATGAGTTGTTTAAATATACACGTTAATATTTTTATAAATTACTAGGTAGTGGGCTGGAGAAGATTTCTCCAAACTAATTTGAAGCTAATCTTTGTCTGGCACCGAAATTTTCTAGGGCAATGTTCTTGCTAGGTCTTTCCTTTTTTTTTTTGGTTGAGATGAGTGTTCAAACTTCAAATAGCCTCTCTCTCTCTCTCTCTCTCTCTCTCTCTCTCTCTATATATATATATATATATATATCAAACTATAAAAACAGTACCTCAAATTAGAATTGCACTTTCTTTATGACGATAATCTGATTAAAAAAAGAAGAAGAGGAAAAAGAAGAAGCTAAATTACACTAGTAGCCTTTAATTGTATTGTTCAAATGGTTGAACAGGATTGTGTTTCCCTTTCCCTTTTCTTCCTCATATGACCGCTTAGATGGGGGGCAATTAACAAATAACATCAATTAATAATTATTTGGTAAAAATTGCATTTTTTTTAAAGCAAAATATTCTCTCTACAAAATAAGTTAGGTTAGAGGATGCTGGATATCTTTTTTTAATTTATAATTTAATAGTTAGAGTGAGAGAATTCAAACCCTAAATTTAGATGTTTTCATTAGAAATACCAAAAAATGCCAACTAGTCAAGTTACCAGACATTTGACAATAATGAATTGACTAAAATTCATATTGAAATTGTTTTTATATTTTTGTTACATAGACAGTAGAAGAGGGGAGAATAACAAATATGAGGTATCATAAAAGATGCTATTGTCTCTAGACTTTCCCTCAAACTCCCCAGTGATATTGTCTTTTCGGAAAGACAATTTCAATCATAAATACAAAAATTATCTTTCCAAAATATGTTCAACGTTAAAATATAATTTTTTTTAAAAAAAGATTAAAATCATCTTTTCCAAAAACGATTTGTTGACTCTAAAATAATCCTCTCGTTGGGAAGAGAATTTGAATGTCAACGCTACGAAAGCCCTTTAGGATAGTGATGGACAGTTTATACTTAAAAAGAAAAGCCATGTAATTAAGCTAATAAGGATAGGATATAACCTGTTAAACTAATGAGAAAATAAACAAGCCTGGGAGAACTGTCTAGTTATTATCATTGCTTTCTGTAGTTCAATTAATTTACTTCCCTCTTGTGATGGAGAAAGGTCATGTAAAGTTGGATAAATTTGTTTATATTTAAATTTCAATGGCCCTTTTTCTTTTGGGTGAAGTTATTAGTATTTTCATTGAGATCTCAGGAAAATTATCCTAGTTTATGAAGTTATTAGTATTTTCATTGAGATCTCAGGAAAATTATCCTAGTTTATGAAGTTATTAGTATTTTCATTGAGATCTCAGGAAAATTATCCTAGTTTATGAAGTTATTAGTATTTTCATTAAGATCTCAGGAAAATTATCCTAGTTTATTACTAGTTATGCCTAATACCATGTAAGTAAACTACGATTTGGTAATGAGTTCAAATGTGGGTACCAAATAACATGGGAATAAAATCCAATAAATTTAATTACACTTTTTTGTCCTCCATTTTTTCATCATATTTTAAAATGATCCCTAATCTATTCACTATAAAAGAATATTCTTATATTAGAGGATGGGAAATTCTGAGTTGTCAAACTAAAACTATTAAATTTTTTTGCACTGACATTAATATGGAGCCAATGGTAAATTGACAAAGAGAGGGGGAGTAGGAGTAGAGGGAGATCAAAGGTAGAACTGTACATCAATACAACTTAGGAAGATTCAATAATCTACCAAGAACATTGTAACTCAATTGGTACTTCTTGGAGTTTTTAACAGAGTCATTCAAGGTTAAAATCTCCCTTTACCCAATTATCGAATTATAAAAAAATCTCTCTCTCTCTCTCCACCTTATTGATTTTTAGTTTTTAGGCTAATTTTGAGTCATGTTTATGTACCCCAGTTGAGAACCACACTCCTCATACACCAAATTAACTTGCAACATAGTACCACCCCTTTGCAGGAGTAGGCAACTTCCTCTTTGATGTAGTACAAAAGGTATGATAGGGGCTAGATCTTGTTTTAATTAGATGCAAAGACTTAAATCCGTAAGGCACTCTTTGAATCCACAAAGGCTAACTGTAGAATCAATCAGAAAGAAAAATGAGAAAACCACTTTGAAAATATTGCTGATCAAATTTTGAATTAAATTTTTTGTTTTTTATGTATTGCAAGTCTATTTTTCGTTTTCTCCTCAATCAATTCCTTATTTTCCCCTTTATTTGTTTCAACAAATTCTTGCAAAGCATTATATTTGTATTCAATCTTGACCTGTGGTGGGATTTCATCACTTTCAGTGTCTTCAATATTTTTTTCTTCACAAGTTGGCTTGATGTTTTTCAACTCTAAACTTAGCTCTTCACTTGATGATTGGACATCAGAATTCTTGTTAATATCCATACTATATGAATTTATTCCCTTATAATTATGACTCCAATGATACAATATTTCATCAAAATCATAGGTAAAGAAAAAGTTTACCATCATCTTCTTCATTCTTGGCCTTGAGGAATTTCTAAGCTTAACCCTTTGCATTCTAAGATGCTCTGTATCATTCCACCAATCTGCTTCATCACTCGCAAAGTTACTCAATAATAGTTGCATGCTAAAATATTCAAGGATTTTTATGTAAGCAAAATAATCTTCAAGATCCAAAATATGATCTATAAAGTCTTCTAAGTATGAAATGAAATCAAAGCATGGAATATCATTAAACTTAAAAACATAACAACCGATAGGTTAACCATAAGCATAATCCCTGGCACGATTATCTCCATTTCCTTCACCATTTTGTCTGGCATTCAAACCCAAATCAATAGGCATGTTGCGAATCTCTTAGATTCCACAAGTCATCCTCTTATCCTGAGCTTGAATCATCTCCTTAAAGGTCTTCACCCCATGATCACCATCAGTGGTGTGGTTACTTTCTTAATCGCCTTTTGCCATATCAAAATGTTAAAGAGTTTTGATACCAATCGACAATTAATAGAATGCGAGATAGAGGTTGGATCTCGTTCTGGTTATATGCAAGCCCTTAAATCCATAATGAGCTCCTTCAATCCACAAGAAATACTTTTGAAATATTATTGATCAAATTCTGAATTGAATTATTGTTTTACGATCTATCTAAAGGCTCTAAAAAAAATTTTAATTTTCAAATAAAAATATTCTTAAACATGTCTTAATTAATATAGTACTGGATTACGTACTTGTTTGGGATGAACTTATGAATCAACTTATTTCTTATATTTTCTACCATTTGTTGGTCCCACGTGAGTCACTTGTTTATTTAATTTTTACTTATTTTTTCTATTATTTGCAAGTTTCACGTTCATTACTTATTTATTTTATTTAACTTTTATTTTTATTTATAGAACTTTCAACAAAAAGTTAGATACATTATTCCCAAACAGAAATTAAAACTCTAAATTAACTAATTATAAAGCTCTTAAAAACTTTTAAAATCAAGAAAATAAATTCCTAAATATTAATATAAAAAAATTACATAAAAATATCAAATCTTCTAACCTACATCACTCTTTGTATTTGTCCTTTCGTTAACTTTAGAATAGTCTCCTTCTTGTGTGCTCCTTCTCACTTCCCATTTGGTCTCCTCATGTATCTTTCTCTGTTGGGTTGTTAAAAGTCTTGTCCTTGCATTTTAATGCAACTTCCAAAAGAAGGAATCTTAATTTGATTATTAGTTGATTTGTAATGGAAATTTGTGGGATCTTGAAGAGAATGTCAATAGGGAAGAGACTTAATTTTATGTTGGGCAAGGTACTTTGCATGCTCTGCTTCTCCGTTTCTTTGTTTACAAAACTTTTCCTTTTTTTTTAATTATATCTCTGTGAAATGTCATGCTTTACTCCCAACTTTTGTTATATTCATCAGAGCAATTACTTCTTCAACTATCTAATTCCCAAATCTTACATCTGAGTTTACTTCAAAGCCAGAATTTATTTTGAATGCTGCTGGCCATGGGTACGATTCCATGATTCAGACTTTCTCTTGTATTTTTATTTTTTATACCGTGGTGTCCTCAATGACTAAAAATGCATTTCTTCTGTCCACCATTTAATTTGCACCTATATGGCAGTTATATGGGGGCATAAATTCATAGCTTTTCCACATGAATTATGACTCCTTGTTATCAACTATGTATGTCTCATAAAATAATTTTTCTTCAACTAGTGACTTTACATGTGTGCGTTTGGCATGAATTATTTTTGTTAACTTATTTTACTATTCAGCTTATTTTTGTTATTATTCATAGGTTTTACTGTACTATTTCAGCTAACTTTTATTTTTATTTACAGTTCTTTCAATAAAAAAAATTTAGTTTCAGTAAAATAAGCGGATCTCAAATGGACACGTAATACATTCTTGTTAACAGATTAATGTTAACGAGAATGTACTCACATTTAACTAATAAACTAATATTAATGTTTTTGTCTCAGCTTCTCATTAACAAATTGGTGTTTTATTTCTTCTCAAAAAAGAAACTGGTGTTTTTTTATTTTATTAAGGTTTTTGAAAGATTAGGAAAATTTTTAAAATATAAGGACAAAGGTTGAGGAATTCGAGTGCAACTAATTAATTAGGGTGCTGTTAACGGGTGCTGTATAGCATCCGCTAATGTGATAAAATTTAAAATAAACTATTCACGTTTTTTTAGGAATATGAAAAAAAACTGAATATATATTAAATATGTGTCAGTTTAAATAGAGTATTGGAGAAACTAAAGTACACCTCTAACATAAATCATAGCTGAAAAGTAAAATTTTACCAATTTCCTATACAGGTGGGATTTATGATAGATCATAAATAAACTATAGCTGGTTCATTAATAAGTACTGACCAGCACCTATTAACAAAGTCCATTAAAGAAAGTAGGCACTGGCAATCTCAAACTAGCCAGAGGGACAATTGCTTTCAAAGAATATGATCTTTTTGATTTTGTTATGCCATTTTCTTTGTGTCACAATATCATAAATAAAGTATCCTAACCCGCAAAACGATGGAATAAAATCCCAAAAATGAAAGTACACATTTGATAATGTGATAGTGGCCAAGGGAATAATTACTTTCAAACAATCACAGTATAAAACGACAATCGATTGAAATAGTACACTTTCCTTGATTAAGATATTTGCATTGCTATGTCATTTTCTTTATGTCACAGTATTATAAACACAATATCCCAAACCCCAAAGCAATAAAATCTCATAAATGAAAGTACACATTTGACAATGTGGAAATGGCCAAGGGGATCAAACAATCAGAGTATAAAACGACAATTGATTGAGTTTAGTTCAAAGTGATGCAAAATTGATGGGTTTGTGTCGGTTAATCAATTAAGTATATTAATTGTATTTAGTGGTTGATTAGGAGCACATTCATGGGTGAATGATTAATTGTTCATCAATTTGGTATTTAATATCGATGCAGTGGATCAATGGACATATATAATTATCAGTAGGAGGCTGGAGCAACTTCATCTTCTTATTGAATGTGGATAATATTTTGTTAATTAGCAGTAAGTTAAAGTTATTGCGTGAGGCTAAACATTTTCACTCCACTATTGAAATATGAAAGATAGGGAATGCTTCTCTTCTGCTATTACTGAAAATCAGCCTCATCTTTTTTTTCTTTTTCTTTTTGGTGCTGTGGAATTTTTTATTCTTTGAAATTTTTTATGTTGGGGTGTGTTAATTGCGTGGTTTACTGGCTTTTCCTTGGCTATTGTGTTGATATTATGGATATGTAATGTTTGTGGATGGGATGATGTAGAAAAAAGGGGAAGGGATAGGGAAAGGTAGGGTTGGGTGGAGGGTAGATTAATTATGGTGTGGGTGGAGGCTACTCGAAAGGAGGAATGTGGCGATTTGACTACAATGTACTTAACTTTGGTATATTACCATATTATGGTCACATTTCCCTCTGCACTCCCTTCATCTCCCTTCGTTCCAAACATACCTAAAGGCTACATAATTTTATCATTCGGCTTAGGGTTGAAGATTCCATTTCTAAGCCATTAAGACTAAAGAGTTTACTGTGAAAATTCTATCATAGTCTTGGTTAGTAAAAACAAGAAGAGTTCGGATGGTTCTAAGCATCTTAGAATTAAATAAGATATTGGGAGAGAAGGTTAGAGAGTTTCAAATTGTTATCGAGCATATCAACACTAAACATATGATAGTCGATCCAAATAGACTAACCAAGGGGTTAACTCCAAATGTGTTTAAAAACATGTGACCAATATGAAGTGCCTGAGAATTTTGGTGTTAATGGTTTGTGATGTTTATATAACCATGAGTTATGGATTAATCATTTCTTAATTTCTTATTTGGTTTATGGTTACCTCTCTTATTATCATGTCATTTATATAGCTGTTGTATATGTGATTATTTTTCATGGCAGTTGTAACCTCATAAGATATTAAGGCTCAGTGAATGTCTAGTATATAAAGACATTCACATTACAAAAAAGTTGGTTTTTTTGGGGTCAAAACCCTTGGAAAAAGTATAAAAAGTAGGCTTAGGTGCCGTTTGGATTCGGCTGAAAGTTGCGTCTGTGTCTGCGTCTGCGTCTGCGTTCCTTCTTTTTTTTTTTTTTTTTTTTTTTTCTCTCATTTCACGCGTTTTGCAGAAAGGCAGGGGACAATTAACACTGTAGCAGTATTGTTCATACACTGTAGCAATATTGTTCATGAGACCCACAGCCACTTTATTCATAAAAAAATATTAAAAATGGGTCTCACAGTACTATTTACACATTTAAAAATTATTTTGCTATAGTGTTTTCAGTTTTCAGTTTTCAATTTCAGTAATAATAAGTTCAATCCAAATAGACCCTTAATGATCACTAGAAATAAGTCATTTTTAGTCTTTTTGGAAACAACTTATTTAGTTGAAACTGAAAACTTTTTTTGCTGAAAGTACTGTAAATAAAATTAAAAGATAGTTGAAATAGTACAGTGAGTACATTCCACCTTACACAGCACTTCACTTAGGTTCCCCCCCAAAAAAAACAAAACCGAAACTTAAACTTACACTACAATGAACCCATATGGTTTGATGGGTTTGGTGGCAGTTTTTTATTGGAGTTGGCCACTAGCAGTAGATCTATTCTAGTAGCTTGAGGTTTAGGTGGATTCTTGATTGATGGTAGTTTGGACTATTGAGTGTGGTGGTAGGAGGGAAGGAGATGAGCAGTTTTTTTTTTTTTTGCTTAATTGGTGAATGAGTTTGATTTCTTTTTTCATGGAAAGATTTATATTAAATTTTTTTGTTTGTAGATTGATGACATGACATAATGATTATTTCATAATCTTAACCTTTTATTTATGGGAAATGTTAGCAAGCACTTTAAGTTCTATTAGAATAAGTTATTGTAGGCCAGGCTAATAAAAAATAAATAAAATTTTGGCATAAATTAATAAAAGGGGTTGAAAATACTGCTGAAATAATAAATGAAATTCAAAAAATTGGTTTCATTGACTCCAGATCCTATAAAATTGGTAAAAAATCTAAAATAAAACAATTTCTTAATAGCGTTAACACTAATAAAAAAAGAATATAAGGATTTAAAGAACCCTACAAAATGGAGTTCCCTAAGAACGGTAGAGGATCTTGATCCTACTACTATCATGATGGTAGCCTATTGTGTCAGTATGATTACTAATATAGAAATACTCATAAAATGATGGTCATTGATGATGCACAAAAATCGTCAGTGAGTTAATCGTTCACACACGTGTCAATGGGTGTACCTAAAGAACAAAAGAGAAAAACCAATCAAAGGGGATCGGTGGGATACTGCCTAAAGACTCTCCGAAGGTTAAGTCAATGATAGATGAATCTCCAAGAACTCAAGAGTGCAAGAGTTAGGGAGAATTTGCATACCTCAAGAAGGGTAAGGTTTATGGTTTATATAGTGGTAGAGAGCCGACCCGAATCCTTGATACTAGGGTATTTCCTTGTAGAGAGAAGGGTCCCAAGATACTTGGGATCACCTTTCCATATATAAGAGATTTGATTGCGTGGTAGGGTCTTTGGTTGTGATGCGCAAGTAATTTCTATGTAAGGATGTGTGAGTGGGCCCCACACAAGCCCTATAGAAACCCTAGGGGGACGGGTCGTCAGGATTAGGGATTGCCTGACTCGTCGACTCATGGGTTGGTCGTCCCTCTTGGGATCAATCGTTAGGGAGGTTCGGCATCCCCATACTGATCAATCAAAAATTATCCTCATCAATCATAATGTCAAATGTCTAGAAGAGAGATATATATAGATTTTCCAGATTTGATGTTGTTGGTCTACTGGACTTGATCCTTTGGTGAGCACATTAAAACAAAGAAAAGACTGAACATTCCAGTTACAATTCAAGCCAGAGAGTCTTTCTAGAAAAAAAAATTCAAATAACCCAAATTATTCATATGATTCAAGAGGCAGAATGTTAGAACCATATTGGATAAACATTACTTTGAATCATATAGTTTAAGGGTAGTCTAAATTAAATCTCGTAGTTTCAAAAGTATCAACTTGAACCCTACACTTTTGAAAGATAGCATATTAAACCTTAGGATTAAAATAAGTGTAACACCATCAACAAAACGTTAACACGAGAGAGAGAGAGAGAGAGAGAGAGAGAGATCTTCTTTGCTTTTGATTTTTAATCGAAAAACAAGGCTTAGACTAGAATTTCCCAACATCATGAAATTTTAGAAGTGAGGAGTTCTGAAAAGAGTAGAAGCAATGTAGAAATAATCAAATAATTGCTCATCTTGAAAAGAGAAGAGACAAAATTGTTCCCCAATTACTGCTTGAGGCTACTGAATTAGATATTAATTTTGTAATTAGCCATTAATTTTGTTGTAATTAGCCATGAACTTTTGATAGCATCTGAGTAAGCAAGTTTTGGTCCCTCTCTCTCTCTTCTAGGCATCTTCTTCTCTCTTTCCTAGGTTTTTTTTGGTTCTCTCTCTCTTTGTAGTTAACATTTTAACTCTCAAGCTCAAGGTGTGGATTCCAGTTAGTTTAATTGATAAAGTCTCTTATTCTCGAATAAAATCTAGAGTTCAATCTCTGCCTACAATTGGGGCCCATTTGGTAATGTTGTTCTAATTTCTAATAACGTTATTTAAATATTGTGGAAATACGTGTAAGTAAAAAGTGTTGTGAAAATACGTATTGTGTTGGTTAAACAACGAAAACTGTTGTTCAAACAGTCTCTTGGTGTCTTGGTTTAATGATAAAAAGTAATTATTAAAAACAGACGTAATAGGTTAAAACTATCTCTAAAAAAAAAATATATCTCAAGGTTTAATTTAATACATTTGATATTATAAAGTTTGATTTGGACTATCACTAAATTATAGGGTTTAAAAGTGAAAATTTCCAATTTTATATCCTATGGGGCAATGACTATTGTTGTAATTTTGTCAAATCTGGATGGGTGGTTGCTTCATTTATTAGGGATGCCTGTAAACCCATCAAACAACCAGTGATCATAAATTTGATAGAGATAGTGATTACTGATTAGCATACTTATTACGGTTTGTTGTATAAAAGGACCGAACAGGAATTTACTTTTTTGGGGTCGGGGCACCAAAATATCAACATATAAGAAAAAGAACTAGCAATTATTTTTATTTTTATTTTTTTTATATAAACAAGCAATTATTAAGTGTGAACAATCTTTCTCAAAAAAAAAAAAAAGTGTGAACAATAAATAAAAGAAAATACATAAGAATTGTGTCTTAATACATTTTAATTTAATCATTTATCTAGATTAAACTCAATTTATTTTAAATCTCAAAAATCTATTTGGTTGATTATGTATTAAATTTCACAATAGTTGTGGGTTCCAGTTAACTCAATTGGTAAAGTCTATGATGGTTGTATAAGAGATCTGGAGTTTAATTCCTGCCTATACCAAAAACTGATTGGTATCTTGGCTTGATGATAAAGAACTATCATCAGGAACAAATGCCAGAGGTTGAAAATCTCTCAAAAAAAAAAAAAAATTCACAATAGTTTTCCTTGACTCTAAAGTTAAAGGATATACTACATTTTATTATATAACCAAATTTATGTTATCATATCTTATATGGTACCTAATCCGAACATTAAAAATATTGAAAATTTTTGGAGAAAAAAATGATGAATTAATGTAAATGACAATGAGAGAAAAATATAACTTTATTAAAAGTTAAAAACTAAACAATTTGACACAAAATTAGTACTTTCAATTTGACTCTATAGATAGTACTTAACATTATGTTTTGCTCACCATAATTATGGGGAAAAAAAGATTTTCAAGTCATACTTTGTTTGTGTTATATTAACCATATCAACTCTAAAACATATCGTAATTCATAATTAGCTTCAATTTATTTTTAATTTTAAATGTTTATTTTTATAATTAAAATTAGCAAATTAAGTGTGAGTTTGGATAGCGGCAGAGGAACATTTTTAGCGTTTGTGTTTTTGGCTAGATCTCACGGCACTGTTTACGACCCAGCCAAAAACACAAAAATGCGCATACCAATGCATTTTTGGATCCCACGGTACTATTCACACTTTTAAAAATTATTTTACTACAGTGTTTTCAGCAATAAGTTGTATCCAAACATATCCTAACTAGAAAAAAATAAATGATATACTCTCTAACCTCAAAATTATAGCATTTTTTAGTTAAAAAAACATAATCATTAATAATGATCGATTCAAAATTTCCATTTTTTTTTCAAAGTAATTTTAGAGAGAGAGAGAGAGAGAGAGAGATGAGTTGGTAGTACTTCTTTAGGTAATTGACGCTTTTTATATTGTAGTACAACTGAAGTTTAGATTTTTAAAAACTAAAAAGTTTTTTTCCTTTTGGTTTAAGAGGGACCGTACGAATGAGCTAGTTGGTTATTAATACTTTTTTTAGGTATCTTCAGAACAATTTAATTCTTGAGGGGGAGTTACAACAAGTTTTGGAAGTGTGAACTTCAAATTTTAACTATATACCCTATATCCAATTTAACTATCTCCAGCAGCCTTTTCAAATTTTTGCCTAATTTTTGCCTGTTTGGAGAATAAACAGTGACATTTAGCTTTTAACTACCCACTTTTTCAAATACACTTTTCAACAGATTCTTTATCCCATTTTCTATCTCATTTAAATATTATTTCTTCATTCATTGTTTATTCTTTTTTAATCATCATTTATTCTTTTTTTAACAACTATATTTTTCAATGAAAAGTGCTATGTTCACAACATTTTACGCAATACTTTCACAACAAAATTTATGTGGAAAGTTATTACTAGTTTTAATTTGTACCCACCACTGAAATTATTTTTTTACTCGCCAATATTAACTAATAATAATCTGTTACTTAAAATTTATTGTGAAAATATTGTAAAAATATTATGGTAGTATTTTTCAATTAGAAATTTTTATTTTTCCCTTTATCTCTTTTTTTCCTCCACACGTTTCTTTTCTTTTCTTTTTTCCTCTTTTTTTCTCCTCCACACCTTTCCCTTATCTCTATCTTCTCTAGCACTTTCTCCGGAGCACTTTTCTTTTTTTGTTCTTTTCTTCTCTAGCAGCATTCGGCTGGAGCTCTATTCTTTTTTTTGTTCTTTTCTTCTCTAGCAGCACTTCGGTTGGAGCTCTCTCTCACACATGAAGATCGTCCGCTTGTCCTTCTCCCACCACCGCATATCCTCCTCCCCACCAAGGCTCAGATGGGTCAGCTTTGCTTCTTTTTTTTTTTTTTTGTTCTAATTTGAACAGAATACAAAATTGTGATTTGAGTTTGTATTTTGATTGAGACTGAGTTTAGAGATGTTTGAGAGAAAAGATCAAGAATAGTTCTGTTGTTACCGTTGTGATTATTGAGTGAAAATTAAAAATTTTAATCGGTTGTGATTATTGAGATTGAATTAATTCTTTTGCTCATGAATAGGTCTCTCTCTTTTCTTTTCTTTTTTTTTCTTTTTTTGATTTCATTTGGTTTATGAGAAAAATTGTTTTAGTGTTTGGATTGTATTTTGCGTTTTGTAGCCGTTGAGATAAAGAAGAGAGAAAGAGAGTGAAGAAGAAAGAGAAAGGAAGGAAAGAGAAAAAAATATTTTTTTAATTCAACCGGGATTAATTTAAGGAGAAATAATGTTTGCAAAATCTACAGTGATTGCTACAGTGCTCTCCAGACTTGGAGAGCTACTGTAGCAAATCTAAAATTTTTTTTTGGAGATAGAGAGGCTGCTGGAGAGCTGATTTTGTGTGAACAGTGGCTTTTCTCTCCAAAATTTGGAGATGGCCAGCCCTGTTGGAGATGCTCTAAAGCTCTAACTATAGAGTATAGATACTAAAACATTGAGTGGGCTTTCACAAAAAGAGGCCTGCTCTCCAAGTATGTGGCATAAATACTAAAAAAATTAGCTTTTATAGCTATTGATGGGTTGGACTTTAGTTTTTGGGCTTAGAAATAGATGGCCGAAGTCTACTCTAACATAAATGTTGGGCAGCTCCTCCTACCCATCAAGGTAGCCATAAAATAAAATGGTCTGGAAAAGAGTAGAAATCCCCCTTCTTCTTCTTCTTCTTCTTCTTCCTCCTCTCTTTCATTTTTTTTTTTTATTTTTTTTTTATTTTTTTATTTTTTTTTAAGTAATAATTAGTCTCATCATCTACATGAAGTATGGATGTAGGTGTATATTTTTAATATTATTTTATGTGGCTCACCATTTTGCTAAAACGATCTGTGTATAAGAATTAAGAATGTTACTAACATTGTATAACAATTTTTTTTTAGGTCGCTTTATTGATTAACGATATTTTATCAAGTCAAAATCGTTCTTTTTATGGCCTTTTTATTTGGAAAGGAAAAGTCCAACAAGTACAAAAAATTGTAGCAAAAACTGCTCATAGAAACCTTTTTTTTTAAACTTATAAGCCTTCCAACAAATGTGACTCCTTCTGTCAAAAAAAAAAAAATGTGACTCCTAAATTAGAATTTTTTTTTTTTTTTTTTTGAGAAGCAGACTCCTAAATTAGATTTACATATACCGACCGGCACATGCCCATATTAATGTAGTAATTATTTCTTTGTTTTCGGTCAACTTCTCTAGCTTGTAACTTCTTCTTAGCATAGTCTTTTTAATTAATAACGTGGACAAAATACATTATTAGCTACTTACATTAACTGCAGTGGGTATCTATTTCTCACACAAGGCGTAGTGGTAATAATTAAGGTGGCTCATGTGTTAGCGCAACATGCTAGAACTAGTATTGAGGATTTGTATTGGTTAAAGGATTCCCCTCCTCTAATCATTGAACAATTGTATCATGATGCTTGCCTTTTATAAATGAATGAATGCCGTTTCCCTTTCAAAAAAAACTACTTACGTTAATGATACATTACGGCAGGTCCTAAAAATAATAATACACCACCATGTAGATAATAGTGATTGAATCAAACATATCATTGAGAGAAGGGATAATAAATTTAATAATTGATTTAGTTAGTTCATCAAAAAAAAAAAATAATAATAATAATAATTGGTTTAGTCTAATCACTCTAAGATTCTTCTTTTTTCTTTTCTTTTTTCCTTGGAACTTCAATCCATTTGAAAAATAACGTTTGTAGTTTTTTTTAGTCTTTTGGTAGAGAAGGGATAATAATAATTTTTTTTTTTATTTAAAAAAGATCTAGTACTTCAAATATTATGTGATGTTATTGTTAAGTTATGGTTTTTCACATGAGCAAGTAAGGCTTAGGTACAATACTTAGATGTTGTTCCTTAGATTCCCCTTTTAAAATTCTGTCATGTAGATTTTTTCTCATGGGATGGAAGTATATTTTTTAATTAAGTAACCATATGGTTAAATCTTAAAAGGAGAACCTAAGGAACAACACTTAAGGTACTGTACGTAAGTTTTGTCATTTTCACATAACATTTATGTTGGCTTTATTCCATGACAAAAAGTGTTGTAATTTCATTAATTTATTTCCTTGCATTATGTGGGATTTAATTGTAATGAGTTTAGACTTAAGTGGTGAAGATTTGATCAAGACAATTAAATATCACATAAGGAGCACATGTTAGAAGTTGAAAAGTCAGTGTATCTCGCAATTTGGCCAACTTGCAACATGACCTGCGAGATGCACTGATAATTGGGATTTTAAGTATGACTTTTATACCCTTCACACATAATACATATACCATCATTACTCACAAAATTGTAAGGAGGTTATTCAAAAGAAAACCCTAGAGAGGTTTTTACAACATCCACAATTTTAGAGAGAGTTACTTATCCTCAAGAGAGTCATTGTAGCCTCTTCTCCTTCCCCACTCCCCTTGTCATACATTAAGAGGAAATTTGTACCCAAGCACAACTCACACACATTCAGAGTGTTGAGAGTTGTTTTGGTGCCTATGGGAAGTATTGGGTATTTGCCAAAATAAGCCGATGAGGTATGGTGGTGCAATCGAGCGATACTGCGAGATCCGGGAAGCTAGTAAAGACAAGACTCTAAGAAGTCCATTGGTAGCTGGAGTTTAGAGGACTTAAGTACTTTGGGTAAATTAAGTTTAGAGGGTCTTTTTGGTATCTTTGTCCTCCAACTTATTCACTAGTGGATCATTTTGGCTTGGAGGGCTGCAAAGAGGTTTTTACGCCGAGTTCTTCAATTTTCCTCTTTGATAACATATCACGTTGTTATCTTAGGTTTGCTATCTTTTTCCTTACTGCCCTTTACACATTTTCCTTGCTCTTATATGTTCATCCATGCAATTGTTGAATGCTTTAATCAATTAATTTGCTAATCACGTATATTCTTCATTAAGTGTGTTAAGCATAAAATTAATCAAGTTGCAATTAAAAATCGGGGGGTCTAAACAAGCTCTAATCATTAGATTATCAATTGTATTCATTAAGATGCCTAAAACTTATACAACCAGTAATAACAAGGGTCAAGTCTTCATAAAGGTTGCATTTAAGCAGCTTAATTTTACCGTTAATAATGTAAACTTTGTTCATAAGACTATAAGAGCATCCACATAAGTGGATATAAACCTTTACATAATACAAAAAGCAACCAATTTTATACATTTTGTCTCAAATATCTTCTACAACAGTACTTCTAAAATTTTGAATATTTACACGTTTGCTTTAGTAACTGTGTAAATATTCATGATTTAGCTTTGCAAGTCAATATTTTATTTTATTTTATTTTCTCTCTCACCGGTCAGAGCTCCCACTTCTTCCTCATTTCTCTCTCTCTCTCTCTCTCTCTCTCTCTTCATCTAAAGAGCACATCCGATCAACCATCCACCCAGCACCACTGACCACCCCACTACCACCATTACAATACATAATAATCCAACCAAAAAATCAATGGAAAATCAAACCTAAAATCAATAAAAAAATCAAACCAAAACTCACGCCGAAGCTGCTGTCACCGGTGCCATAGAAGCTTGGGTGAAGCGTTCGTTGCTGCCATGAGAGAGTGAAGATTTGGACCACTGTTTGGCGGTGTTGCAGCTGATCTTTGTTGCCACCGATGATGGCATGGTGAAGGTTTTGGGACTTTTGGCCTTGGACGGAGCTCAAGGTGAGCTCTGGCTGATCGTGAGAGAAAAAGAGTTTTAGAGTTAGAGAGGAGAAGGTTGGGCCATGGAGAAGAGAAAGTGTTGTTCTGAAAAATGAGAAAAATAGAGAGAAAGAGAGATGCTATGTGGTGGATATTGTGGATAGTGGGTAGGTGGGTAGGTGGGTAAGTTAAATAATAAAATAATAATAATAAATGATTGTTTAAATAAAACATACCCTTCCCTGTCAGTTGGAATAAACCATCATTTGGTTAGCACAAGTTAAACACTAATGGTGCTTCCATTGGAAATCCGGGTAAGGCAGGAGGTGGAGGAGTTATTAGGGACTGCCATGGTGATTGGGTCAAGGGGTACTCAAGATCAACTGGGTATACCACTAGTGTACTAGCTGAATGGTGGGCATTGCAGGATGGGCTATTCTTGGCCATTCAATTGGGCATAAACCAGCTAGAGGTGGAACTTGATGCCAAGGTCATTGTGGAGTTGCTCAATGGTGCTGAATGTCCTAACCAGAGTTACTCTCCTTTGTTGAATGATTGCAGTTCCCTCATAGCAAGACTTGTGCAGGTTCGGGTGAGAAACTGTTTTAGAGAGGCGAATCAATGTGCCGACTTTTTGGCTAAAAGGGGTTGTGTTATGTTGGAAAATTTTGCTGTGTTTGATACTCCCCTCTTTGCTGATTTGTATATTTTGTTAGACTCTGATAAAAATGGGTTGTATTATTATAGGCATGTTGCCAGTACTCTTGCCTCTGTGGGCAGTTTGTAATTTGTTGTTGGTTGTTAATATAATATCTATCCTATTAACAAAAAAAAAAAATCATAGTGTATAATAGATGATCTGATATGGGTGTTTTTGCGAATTGTTCGTGTAAAATAGAAAAATTAAGTTCTTAGCGTAAAATAGACAAAAAATTTTAGACAGACTAATATGGATGCTCTAAGAAAAGGTGGATAGCTACCCCCATATACTAAAGACTAAAGTGAATGTATCATATTCCTAACATTGGATGGCCTTCTAGGCCCTCTTTAATGTCCATTAAACTTGTTTTGTTTAGTGTTCTGTATATGGTTTTTTTAAATATAATTTTTAGGGTAAATTGCAAATTATATCTCTAAAATTTGGGATATTTAAATTTTACACCTTAAAATTTCAGAATTTAGATTTTACCACTTGAAGTTTAGGGTGTTTGGATTTTACAACGTTTCAGAATTTAGATTTTATCCCCTAAAGTTTGGGGGTGTTTAGATTTTATATCCCCAAATTCTAAAATTTTAGAATGTAAAATCTAAATACTCCAAAACTTTAATGGCTTATTTGGAAGTTTAGAGAGGGAGGAGAGTAGTGGGGAGGAGAGTAGAGGGGAATAGTTCCCCTCCACCTTATTTGGATGTTTTTAAAATTGGTAAGGGGGAAGAGAGTAATTAGCCTTTCTCCTTATTTGAATGTTTTAAAAATTAGGATGAAGAGGAGAGGAAATTATTAAAATAGACAAATTTACCCCTATTTGAAAATGGACTTGCAACATTGGTCTATTATTAATTTAGAAAGGGTAAATTGGGAAATTTATCTAGTCAATAATTTATCTACTCTGCTCTCCTTCCAAATCTCTCCAATTTGGGGGAATTAAAAATGAGGGGTTAGAGGTGGTTGAAACCCCTCCAAATCCCTCCAAACTCCTCCCCCTCTTTCCTTAAAAAACTTCCAAATAAGGTAATTAAATTACTCTCCCTCCCTCTACTCTACTCCCTTTCCTTTTTTAAACTTCCAAACAGGCTATAAGGAGTAAAATCCAAACACTTCTAAACTAAATGAAACAAAGATCACACCATGTTGTTGGTGTAGAATTAAGCCCTTGAGTCCTTGACAATTAGAGCCAAATTTTGGGCATGGTTTTAGATTTTTTTTAGAGAGAGAGATGGTTTTAGATTTTTGAACTAGTAGAAAAATTGTCAATGCTTGCTAATTGTGTCCAAATTGTCAAAGCAAACAGAGGAAACTTTTATTTATTTATCAAGCCTTCTTTTACGGTATTGAGAATCTGTGCTCAAATATTTGGACAAAAATGCCCACGTTTACATGCCTTCTTCGTTGTTTTTTTTTTTTTTTTTTTTTTTTTTTTTTTTTTTTTTAATTCGATATAATTTTTGTTTTAATAACATTGGCATGATTGCTTTTATTTTTTTTAATTGGGCGGAATTTTTTTAATAAGGGCAAATAAATTAATTTATATAAATTACTTTTTTCATCCTCTTAATTTTTTCTTCAATCAAATAAATGAGTTAGCTCAACTGGTAAAATTTCTTATAGTTGAATAAGAGATTTGAGATTCAATCTCTACCTATACAAAAAAACTAATTGGTGTCTTGATCTAATGATAAAAAGTTATCATTATGAGCAAACGCCATATGTTGAAACTCTCAAAAAAAAAAAAAAAGCTTTTTATCCATCTAATTTTCCATCCTCCCAATCAGACATCATGAGAGAAAACTAAAATCTCTTCGATATCTCCATTTTACTCAATAACTTTTTCATCATCCTACCAAATGGACCCTTAGGATTGTGAATGCTCAATTTTTATCTTTTTTTTTTATTCGAATATTCTTAGGTCTCATTTTTATATAAAAAAGATTTTAAAATAAACAAATAAATAAAAGAAAGGAATGAGGCCCCAGCCTGTAGGTGGGTAGGAAACTAGGAATATTTAAGGATCCTTCCCAATCAAAACAAGCAATAATCAGCTGGCCCAAACCTCTCTTTAACATTGGATTGCTCTATTTTAATTGGTTTCTAATATAAAAGTTGTAAAAAAAAAGAAGTTATGTGTAAAAGAATTGGTGAAAGTTTTTATTTAGTTGAAAATGAAATTTTATTAGTTGAGAGAGAGAGAGAGAGAGAGAGAGTTTGGCATGAGCTAATTACTTGCAATTAAGTTTCATTTCATGCAATGTACTAAATTAATGGATTTTGTTCATGGATGTTCTAAGTGCATTTGTGTAAAAGAATTGGTGAAAGTTTTTATTTAGTTGAAAATGAAATTTTATTAGTTGAGAGAGAGAGAGAGAGAGAGAGAGAGAGAGAGAGAGAGAGAGAGAGAGAGAGAGAGAGAGAGAGAGAGAGAGAGAGAGTTTGGCATGAGCTAATTACTTGCAATTAAGTTTCATTTCATGCAATGTACTAAATTAATGGATTTTGTTCATGGATGTTCTAAGTGCATTCGTTTAGGACATTCTTTTAGAAACTTTTTATGAGAAAAGAAAAAATAATTGATTTTTTTGACAGTTTTTAATATTTTCTACAAAAGTGGTATTAAAAATTTCTTAAAATAATTCATTAATAAATGACTTAAGGGAAACTATTGAAAGGGCTTTAAATTAATAAGTTATGTAGAAACAATACAAATCTTTCTGAAGTAGTAATTTTGTCAGTTTTAGTAATATTATTTTTCCTTAATTAAAATTCTGAATAAAGTCTCATCAATTTGTGACATTTCTTTAAGACAATCCTTTCAATTTTCACAATTATCTTAATTTTTCATTGTTTTTGTAAAAATCACTTTTTTGCTATCTAATTATGTGATTAGAGCGAATTAGGGTTTTATGGGCGTTTTCCTAGCTACCCTATGATTTCGTTTTACTATAGAAATACATTGTAGTCTCCAAAAAAATTCAATTATCAGATTAATACAAAATCATTCTTTAGGTCTATTATTTGTCTCTCTCTGTTGGATTCTAAGAACCTATCACCTTATGAATTCAAAAAACCCCTCGTAAATTCGAGGTTTCAATCAAAAGTTAACATATTTAATTTCTTTTCATTTAGAAAGTAACGGATTTATTTTTTTATGTAGCTTCAATGACAGTATTAAGCCATGACGAAATCTATGGAATGTCTCACAAAGAGCAATTGTCCAATTAATGTGGATCGTGTCACCATGAGCTCAAGTTATTAATTTTTTTTTCTTCTTCATAATTACACTTGCCTCTGGGGTGAGCTCAACATTGTTTGTTGCAGATTAATAACTCTAAGGGTATGTTTGGTAGACTGTAATAAGTACTTTAATGTAATATTTATTCCTATAGTTTGACTATTTAGTAGTTTAGTTATGTTTTTATTATAGGGGATAATCATTCCTTATGAATAATTATTCTTTAAAATAAGAAATAACTATTCATCTCTAAAATGGATGTAATAGTTATTTTTTAGTAGGTGTATTAATTTCTACAATTAATATATTTTTAAATAAACAAACTTTTCATATGCACATAACAAATATGAAAATAAAAAATCATAAAAAATAACTAATCTCTCTTTCAAATTTTAAAAAATATAATTTTTTAGGAAATATAATTATATGAGTAAGATATTTCCAAAAATATATCTTAAGTTTGATTTAAAATGCTTTCATTCCATTGTTTTCAGAGTTTTATTTTTGTGTTTGTCACCAGACAAATGAATAGTAATAAACATTACGGGTACGTTTGGTACACTGAATGTGAATTACAACAGGAATGATAATCTTTATTATCAGGAATAAAATGTGTTGTAATGGAATAACTAAATCTATTCATTAGTTTAGTTGAGTTGTAATATTATCTATTTTAGGAAAAATCTCATTCATACAATTATATTTCCTAGAAAATAATATATTTTAAATTTTAGATAGATGAGTTATTTTTTTATGATTTTTTATTTCCATAATTGTTAGGTGGATATGGAAAGTTTATTTATTTAGAAATATATTAATGTTAGAAATTATTCCTCATTTTAAAGAATAGCTATTCATAAGGAATGACTATTCCTTGTAATAAAAACATAATCAGACTATTGAATAGCTAAATCATAGGAATAACTATTACATTACAGTGCCTATTACAGTCTACCAAACGTGCCATACATTACAGTATTTTGTATTCCTTGTAATATTTATTCCTATTTCTATATAATTACCGTTACAGTCTACCAAACGTGCCCTAAGACAATAGAAAGCACAAAAAAACATCAATTGATGGAGATTTCATGTACAATCAAATAATAAACAAATCATATTAGATTTGCTTGCATGTTTGTGTGTTTATGTATAGCATGTGTCTAGACTCAAAGTTTATTCACTTACAAAATGTTTGTCTCTTCAGGCTTTTAACTATACTTACAGTGCAAACACAGTTAAAAGAGGGTCAACTGTAGACACTTCATTTTATACCCATTAATAACCTTTGGTCCCTAGCTCCAATGATGAGCTTGACATATGTTAACCAAGGGTAATTAAAGAGTTCACAATAGTTTGGAAGTAATCACAACTCAAAAGTGCTCAAATCCCTTTAAAAACGATATTGAAAAATGAATTTTACTTATTGTTTTGACCATAAATTTTGACCCACAAAGTATTTTTTAGTGAGATTTATTTTATTGGAAAGTAGACGTCCTAGGCTTAAATTAGAATATAAATTTTGCATGATTTAGATTTATATTGAGTGAGTTATGACCGTTTAAAGTTGAACCAAAATTGTAGTCGAATTTATGGGCTTGGGAAGCATGCGTATGCAGCCTCATTCCTAGGCCTCCAGAACTTAAGTTTTGGGCCCCCAAAACAAAATTCTTTGATGTGGGCTGGCCATAGACCCTTGGGAACATCCAAAGACCTCTATAAATCCCCAAAAACCTTAATTTTAATGTATAAATACTCACCTTATGTATCTAATCCATATCTTAGCTAAAGAGAGTTTATTTTTTGCCTCCTTCTTTAAAACTCTAGTCCATATTTTCTAAACACACCATGACACATTTGCATGTTTTTCTAAGTATTCAAAACCTCTCTCTAGTAGTTTTCTAGGGCAGAAATTAGTTTTTAACATTGTTATCTAAACCTTTTGTTCTTGAGTTGTGATTATCCTAAATTATTGTGTTCTTTAATTCCTTTGTTTGCTCAATCTAATCTCTGTGTTGTAGGCACTGAGGGGTCAGTTGAAAACTTCAAACTTGTGATCCTAAGCAAGGTGTGTGTTTTTCCCTTGAATTCATCTTGTGCTTAATATGATTTACATGAGTTCTTGATATAGTTTTCCTAATTGTCATTTTTTTTATTTGTTGTTTTTAATCCTTTTGGTTTGTGTTAATCTGATTTTAGCTTGTTTATAATTTGTTCTTAGTGCTTTTGTGACTTTATTTAGTTTTTATGTTATATTAACATGTTCTTTGTTTTTATGTTAGTTTGATTATTCACATGTGTTTTATTTTATTGTTGTTATATTCATTTGATGCATGTTAATCTAACCATGATGTAATTATTTATTCATCCTAGTGTTTATCTTGTTAATCTTTTTTATTTAAACTCAAATATGCATATAATTCAATAAAATGTTATTTTTACAATTTTTGTGTTGAGGATGCATACACATCTTAAGTATGTGTGAGCATATTTTCGAACATTTGTACACATGGTTAAATATGCGTATGCACCCCAAATCCAAATTTGAGCAAAAGTATTTTTTATTTATTTATTAAGTTAGTTTTTTTTTTCACATGTTATTTGATTTTGTATGACTCTATTTATGTTAATTATTTATATTTATTTGCTTTCCATATTTTCTTTGATCAATCTTGTAATGTTTTATTTGGTATTTTTTTTTTCTTGAGTGTTTTATTTAATTATTATTATTTCATATTAATAGTATTAGTTTGATTTGGTTTTAATGTGTTTCCAATATATTGTGATATGATATTTATTTTCTTTCATGCATAATGTATGTTTAAGTTAAGTTCATGCATAATGTATATTTAAGTTGTGGGGTCAGGGAACTTATGATTCGGCCCACGCTCTACTAGGGCCCAGGGCCCGTGCCAAGGAGGGTATTTGCCGAGGACGAATGGGGAAAGACCGAAATGCCGGGGGCACAGCCGAGAATGACCCTGTCCTCGGTACTCCAAGACTTCAAAGGGAAGAGCAACATCTCGTTGAAGGCTGCCCCCAAAAAGTTCCCTGAAGGAGATGCAAGTAGAATGGGACCCACGTGGGGGTACGGTGTGAAACTGGTTCAGGGTAAATACGTTCCTTCCACATTAAATGCACCCGCCAACGTCCTAACCATATTAATGAGAAAAGACGCCTGGACAGAGTGACTTCGATCATCGCAACTAACAAAAAGTAAGGGGGGGACAGCTGATGGGACGGGTACTGAAGTAGGCACTTGCCTGATCAACAAGTGAAGGGTTAAGATCAACCAAGAATGGCTATATAATGTGAAGGTTGATGCGCCAAGAAGAGTGGCTGGGAAAAAAGGCCAAGAACAAAAGCCTCCCAGATCGCCTCAAGGAGAAAGACTCCTCGAGCGAACACGGCCTAATTCTGTACGAATAAGATGACTAACCCTCGTCCGGTGACCAAGGTCTAGCCTTTCAAACCCACACTCTATAAGTGATATTATTTGGACTTTTTTACATGTGAACCCAACATCAACATCATTATGAGTCGTTACAAATTGTGTCCTTATATAAGTTAAAGATCAAAACCTTTTAATAAATTCTTTAATTAAATGCGGGCTGAAGCTCACTTTTTTTTTTTTTCCTTTTTCTTTTTTTTGGGATCAAATCAACTCACTTTCTACTCAAATCCAAAAGAGATAAGTAATCCTAATCCAAATCCAAATCCGAATCCAAATTGGTATCACCAACTCCCAAGTGGTGGACCCCACCCAAAATGCAGTGAGGAAAAGTCATCCCACCACCAACTCTCTCACCCACCAAACCCCCGTAGGCCCCACAATTCGGCTTAACATCGGTAGGTGAAATCGAATGAAAATCAAACAAAGCCACCCCCAGACCAACCTCTTCAAAAACCAACGTTTTATCGTATCCACTCATCACCACCACAACAACCACACCTTCCAAATTCAGAAACTCACCGTTTCTTTCCACGTCTCTCACCACCACCACCGCCGCCATGCCACCCGAAACGCCCGCAAACTTCTGGGGCGACATGCCCGAAGAAGAGTACTACACCTCCCAAGGCGTCAAGAACACCCAATCCTACTTCGAAACGCCGAACGGCAAACTCTTCACCCAATCCTTTTTACCGTTGAATCAAACAGTCAAAGCCACAGTCTACATGACCCACGGCTACGGCTCCGACACTGGCTGGCTCTTCCAGAAAATCTGCATCAACTTCGCCACCTGGGGCTACGCCGTCTTCGCCGCCGATCTCCTCGGCCACGGAAGATCCGACGGCCTCCGCTGCTACCTAGGCGACATGGAGACAATCGCCGGAAGCTCCCTATCTTTCTTCCTCCACATCCGCAACAGCGAGCCGTACAAAACTCTCCCAGCTTTCCTCTTCGGCGAGTCCATGGGCGGAGCTACAGCTATGCTCATGTACTTCCAATCTCCGCCGGACGCGTGGACGGGCCTGATTTTCTCGGCCCCGCTCTTCGTCATGCCGGAAAACATGAAACCTAGTAAGGTGAGGCTCTTCATGTACGGAATGCTGTTTGGGATCGCTGACACGTGGGCAGCCATGCCCGACAACAAGATGGTCGGGAAAGCGATTAAGGATCCGGAGAAGTTGAAGATTATAGCTTCGAATCCGAGGAGGTACACTGGGAAGCCAAGAGTTGGGACGATGAGAGAGCTGGCTAGGGTGTGCCAGTACATACAGGACAGTTTTGAGAAAGTCACGGCGCCATTTTTGACTGTACATGGTACCTCGGATGGGGTCACGTGCCCCACGTCGTCGAAGCTGTTGTACGAGAAGGCGGCGAGTGAGGATAAGTGTTTGAAGATCTATGATGGGATGTACCATTCGTTGATTCAAGGGGAGCCAGATGAGAATGCAAACCTTGTGTTGAAGGATATGAGGGAGTGGATTGATGAGAGAGTTGAGAGGTATGGGTCCAAAAATCTTTGATCAAATATTTGCCACTTTGTAATTTTATTTCTTGATCTTTCCTTCTTCTTTTTTGGGTTTTAAAAAAAAAATTAAAAAGTTAAAAGTGTTAAAGGGGTGGAGCCGTGGAGCAGATTGTCGATTTAAAAGTCAATGGTTGAATCAAAAATGTAATAATGATCATGGATTACTGGTAGACTTTACGGTGTTGTTGTGTTGAATGTTATATAACCTCGATTGTGTGTTTGTGAGGGGTTATCCTTTTAAAAAATCTGTCAAAACACAATTAGAACAATCCCAATTTGATGTACAAGGATAAATTATGATAGAAGGATTTTGATTTATTTAAGGTTTTTTTTTTTTTTTTTGGTTAAAAGGGAAAAACATAAACAACACTAAGCAACAGAAACAGGGGCAGGACAGAGCCTACTACCAACCAGCCCAACGGCATCATCCTCCAACAAGGTAGATAACTCCACCGGAAGATTTGAAAAAACAACAAACTCCCTGTCTAGCAGTAATCCTATTCTAGCCAAAAAATCAGCGCACTTGTTCGCCTCCCTATAGATATGCCTGAATCTTCTCTGAGGAATTTGGTTAGCCATAATTCTGCAATCTTCCATGATAGTTGAGACAAAAGCATTACAAGAAGAGGGAGAGTTAAAGGCATCCACAATGGCTTTAGCATCTACCTCAATAATAACAGAATGCACATTAGCTTGCAGACACAGATGCAGACCATCACGCAGCGCCCATAATTCCGCCATAAAACTATTTGTACTCCCAATCCTTCTAGCAAAACCTGTCACCCAACTCCCATTTTCATCTCTAATTAGCCCACCTCCACCTGCTAGACCAGTATTGCTTATTGCCGAACCATTCGTGTTCAAAGTGAGCCAGCCAACCATCGGTTTCTCCCATCTAACACTCCTTATAACTGTCCTTTTGGTGGCCAAGCCATTGTTCGCACAGAAATAGAACTCCGAAGCACGATCCATCACTTACTTGCTTAGTTTGGGGTTAGGATTTTTCTGGTTGAAGATGCAAAGATTCCTCTCCTTCCAAAGCAGCCAAATGCCAAATAAGAAAATAAGATTCCACGGCAGGGAACCAGGTTGGTGATAAGAGCTAGATGTGGCATTATAGAAAAGCCAATCCTATAAGCTCAAGGAGAAGAAATTATGCTTGATTACCCGCCTACCCAAGTGCAGCCACAAATTCTTACTAACGGGGCAGTCACGCAGTCTGTGCAAGATAGTTTCTGCCTCAACATGACACTGGGGGCAGCAAACATCAACTTGAAGACCTCTATCCGCTAAGCACTGATTAACTCCAATGCTATGGTGCATACACTTCCAGACAAAATTTTGAATTGTAGGCAAAATTTTCAGCTTCCAAATCCACTTTCCATTGAAAGGGGCATCCCTCAAGGAGTCCGTGGCCAACCCATAAGCACTCTTAAGCTCAAAATCACCCTTGGCCGAGTACTTCCAGGCCAATCTATCCTCTAATCTGGCAGAAAAGGGAATTGGGGTGGCCTTTATATCATTGACAACTTCCTCCGGAAAAATCATTTGGATTAAAGACCAATCCCAACTACCAGTAAGATCCACCACCTCCTTTATCTTTAGATTGGCTGCCTCTCTAGACAAAGGCCCCTGAATGATCTTTCTAAGGGGGCCATGATTAGTCCAACTGTCATTCCAAAAATCCAACTCACTTTCAAAACCCGGAAGCCACTTGGTTCCTTTTTTAAAAATTTCTTCTCCTCGCCCCATTCCCTTCCAAATTCTAGAGCTAGGCAACTTGTTTACATTTCTCGAATTAAGTCTACGAGGATTGCAATACTTCATCCTCAAAACCTTAGCCCAAGGGGCCTTATCTTCGGTGTGGAATCTCCAATTCAACTTTGCTAACAGCGCTGTATTTCTTCCCTTGGCTGTTTGAAAACCCAAACCCCCTTCTTCCTTTGCTCTTGTGACCTTTTTCCAGCCCACCCAATGCATTTTCCCCTTCTCTTCAGTTGAACCCCACAGAAAATCCCTGTTAACTCTGTCAATACCATCCAGCACCTTACCAGGCAGCAGGTTACATTGCATAATGTATGCCGGAATAGCTACAGAAGAAGCTTGAATCAGCACCGCTCTACCGGCCATGGAAAGGAGGTTGGCCTTCCACCCTGCAAGCTTACACTTCACTCTATCCAGAACAAAACCGAAATCCTGATTATTATTTTCTTTGTGTTTAATAGGAAAACCCAGATATTTCCCCAGACAATCCATTTGATGGAAACCAAGAATGTCACTGAAGGCCTCCCTATCATCAGGATCAATATTCGGAGAAAAATAAACCCTGGACTTAGACTCACTCACAGTCTGCCCGGAGTACCCACAAAAGGTATCAAGAACCTCCCTAATGGCATTGCAACTTTCGGCATTCGCCTTGGCAAAGAAAACAAGATCATCGGCAAAGAACAGATGAGAGAAGGCTGGGCCATTCCTAGACGTCTTAATCGGACACCACACTTTAGCCTCACACTTCTCTTGAATGAGCTGATTTAAAAATTCCATACACAAGATAAAGATGTACGGGGAAAGCGGATCTCTCTGCCTTATGCCTCTAGAGGGCTTGAAAGGATCGAGGCTTCCTCCATTAAACAAAATCGAGGTCGAGATAGAAGATATACAGCTCATAATAATCTCAACAAGATTATCCGGAAAGTTGTAACGGATCAACATACCCCTAATGAAGCTCCATTCAAGTTTGTCGTAGGCCTTCTCTAGATCAATTTTAATAGCCATGTAGCCACCTTTCCCTTTAGCTCTCCCCATGGTATGAATAATCTCCTGCACAACAATTGCATTATCCACTCCCTTCCTACCAGGAACAAAAGCAGCTTGGCAGGGGGAAACAAGGTGATCCAAGAAGGGCCTAATCCTACCAACCAAAATTTTGGACACTATTTTATACACAGAATTACACAAACTTATGGGACGGTAGCTACCAATAGACTCAAGCCCTTGAATCTTCGGGATGAGGACAATATTCGTACTATTCAGAAAATCCGGAATTTTTTCCTCTCTAAAAACAGAATACACCTCCTTAGTCACCGACCTTCCTACAACCAGCCAGAATCTTTGAAAAAAACCTGCATGCAGCCCGTCCGGACCGGGCGCTTTGAAGGCTTTCAAAGACTAGAGAGCAGCTCTAATTTCCTCCTCCGTCACCATGTGGCTAATACTATTCTTCTCCTCAAGCGAAAGTTTTGGTTGCCACTGCAAATTATAACTAACTTCACGAGTTGCAACCACTTGGGAAGTAGTATAGATTTTAATAAAACCTTCTCTGATATGGTTTGCAACCTCACTTTCCTCTGTTAACCAGGCCCCCGCCTCATTCTTAATAGCGGTGATGGAATTACGCTTCCTACGAGCAAGAGCTGAAATGTGATAAAAAGAAGTGTTTCTATCTCCCAAGATCATCCAATTAATCCTAGATTTCAAAGCCTAAAGATCCCTCTCTTGCTCCAGCACAACATCCAGCTCCTTACAAAGCTGGTTCTCCAAAGCTACTAGAGAGGAAGACGGCTGGTTGGCCAACGACCTTTGCACCCCATCAAGCCGGGCCAAAATTCTCCTCTTATTATGGAAGATATTACCGAAATGAATTTTATTCCAAACACTAGCCTGCCTGGAAAAGACATCCATTGCTTCCATAAGCCTCCTAGGATGCTGCCAAGCCTTGTTAACCACACTCGGAAATGAAGGATCAGATAGCCAAAAGGATTGAAATTTGAACGGTCTAGTGAGATGAAGCTGCCTCTTAGGATTGGTGTCCATCAATACGGGACAATGGTCCGAGTGACACCTGGTTAGGTGCGTCACTCTGGCATCAGGGTAGATTAAACACCAACTAGGATTCATAAAGAATCTATCGATTCTCTCTTGGATGAGACTATGAATCTCCCTTCTATTAGTCCACGTATATCTCGGCCCATTAAAACCCATATCAACCATACTGCAACTATCCATACAGTCCTTAAACATCAACGCTCTGTTTACACTCACTGGTCTACCCCCAAACTTATCATCCCCAGCAAGGGGTTCATTAAAATCACCTGCAATAATCCAAGGCTTATTATGAAGATTAGCAACCTTAGAGAGATTATCCCATAACACCTGTCTCTCCACAAATCTAGGACTAGCATACACAGCAGTAAAAATCCAAGCAATGTTAGAGGGAATTACCTTAACTTCGACATGGATTTCTTGCTCCGTGCTTGCAAGAGGCACCACCTCCACTCCATCTGAGTTCCATAGCAACCAAATTCCACTCGCAAAGCCCATCGCATCAAAATGAATTACACCGTCAAAAGGAAGCCGACTTGTAATCTCCCTTGCTCTGTTTCCCCCAACCCGTGTTTCCATAACAACCAAAATGGACGGATTATGAATCCTCACCAACTCCCTAACATGACTCTGAAAATTGGGCTTCAGAGCGCCCCTACAATTCCACACTATAATCTTCATATTTATTAAAGACAAAAGGGAAAGAAAATTAACTGGAAAGGCCAACATCTCTGCTGCCCCCCTCAACATCCATCTCAACCATTCCTTCATTACCATTGTGTTTACCTTCCGTAGACACAGCTTCAATGTTTGACCCCAAACACCCAAGCTCATCTCCCTCACCATTGCTCGGCTGCTGAAGGTTGGAGTTGACTTGGGCTTTCGCACCCCTGTACCCGTGGCCAGCAGCAATGTCCTTCTTACACTGACCTCCGTCGCAAGCACTTTCATTGCTCCGATCCATCGCACCTCGACCCCTGACCTCATGATGATCGCCACCTGACCCATCTGCAGAGCCTCCACACTTATACCGATGATCCAGCTTACCCAAATCATCTCCACCGCTTGCTGAGAATTGGTAAGGCTCACCGGCGCACTCACCTCCACCATTTATACTCCGTAAGACCCACACCCCCGTTGTATTTGGAGAAAAATTTCCCACTGCCCCTGTTACCTCCTTAGAATACCCCACAGCAGCTCTACTCCTAGCTAACGCTCTCTTCCCCTTAACTGAAGGGTTGGACCGAACATCTACTGGTTTGTCTAGCCTTTTGAAGCCAAAGTTTGGTTCACGGCCCACCCTCACAGGCCCAATAGAGTCAGCTCCAACATTAGAATTATTCCAAAGCCTATTACTGCCCTTTGGATCTTGCATAAGCCCATGATCATCTCGGCCCAGCCCATGCTTGGAATGATTCTCAGGAGTAACGGCATTATTTGTTTTCTTCTGCCCAGCCTTCCTACGTGCCACAAGCATCCAAGGTCCGTACCCGTCCTCCTCTCTGCCAGCTATACTGTCCTTATTCGTTCCACTACCTGTGCCAGAGCAGTACGAGTCATGCACAACATGCGTATTCTCTCCAGCACTCACCGGACCACCCTCGACCGGTGGCTCTGGTTTCTTAATAGTTAGCGGGCAAGCCTCCAATCTATGCCCAATCCTCCCACAGGAAAAACACAGCTTGTGTATCCCTTCATAGACCACGAGCTGTTCAAACCTCCCAATGAGAACAGTATTAATAAGCGGCTTGGTAACATCTAACTGAATACATAACCTAGCATACCTTCCTCTGGCCTCCATGGCAGTATGCGAATCAATCCGCAAAACTCTCCCTATAGCTTCACCGATTTGTTTAAGGACCTCCATCTCATATAATTCCAACGGTAGAGCATGCAACCTAACCCATACCGCAATAGATGAAACACTCGCACTCGCTGGTTTGAAAAAAGGCTCCCAAGGCCTGATGGATAGAAAATGTCCCCCAATGAACCATGGCCCATTTTTAAGCACAGCATCCATATCTTCTTTCAAAGAGAACCTGACAGAGTAAAAATCTTCACCAAGGTCCACACACACCAAGGACCCAACTGGTTTCCACAATAAGTTAAGCTTACTCTGAAGAAAACTAAGACCTATTGGTCTACCACAAAGCTTAATAATCAATGCATTGGACCACGGTTTTCTGATACGGATTTTGGTTTCTCTCGTGAGTTTGATCGCTGCCAAACCCTCACGAAGGCCTTCCATCTCCTCGTCTGAGTCCGCATCCAAATCCAATAGCTCCGAGAAATCAAAAGCCTCAACATAGGCCCCTGGAATCTCACCCATCAACTTATCCTTGAAAGTTTTTTTCCCCGCCCCCCAAGCGTTCTGCCCACCCTGTGATTGCCCACTTTCATTAATTCCATCATTGAAATCAGCATGATATCCTTCTTTGACCTTCTTAGTACTCCTGGATAGCTCCACTTCCTCCTCTCGTGAAAGCTCCCTTCTATTCATTTTTTTTTTTCACTATTTAAGATTAGCTCATCCACAACTGCATTGAGTTTCAAGTTGACAATGATTTATTTAAGGTTTATATATTACTCTCACCCATGAATAAGATCCGACTATACTCAAAAAAGATAAAAAGATAAAACAAGAATGGGTAATCGACTAATTGCGTGCGTTGTGTTTAGCATAGTTTGTCCAACATTCCCTTAAAAGTTACCGCTTACCATAAAAATAACAGCATATCCTTTTTTTTTTTTTTTTTTTTAAAGAAACAAACTAATTACTAAATATACGCTTTAATTACACTCCCTCATCAAACTTAAATACAGTATTTAACCCAAAGTACCACTACAAAAGGGTCCACTCTTGTAGTAGTAGGCCCAACTCTTGTAGAAGTAGTAAAGTGGGGTTTTAAGTAATGAGAAAAAAATTACACTCAAGCAATGTGAGACAACATCCACTTTATTTCATTTTAAGAAACAAACTAAATACACACACTAGTTACTATGACTTATGAGCTGAATTTGTGATGTACATTTGTATTAAAGTAGAGAAGTTCTCAACTAGGAGATTTTATCATTTGCTAGATGATATAAGAAGATAATTTATCTAAGATGGTTTCAAAATTTTTTGCTTAGATTGTTTCATGCAAGGGAGTCAATCTTGTACAAGAGGTTGTATCCGTTTGGTCAATGGAACGATATATTTCGGTATCGGTTAATACCGATGTACCACTTTGGGTTTAATGTTGTGTGTGTGTATTGTAATAAATATAAAAGTTTACTATAAAACTTTTTCTCAATTCAAAACAAATTATTCATGGTTCTAGACTTTAGTATCAATTAAAAGAAAAAATAAAAAACACAATATAAAAAATAAAAAACTTACCATTGCATACTAAGAAAACAAATAATACTCATAAGTTAATGCAAATAAGTTACTATTCTATCTTAACAAAAATTCAAAAAAACGTACCGGTCGATATTGCTTGAAATTGGCCGGTATTTAAACCGGTACGAAACGTTGATGTTTTGATATTGGTATATATACCGGTACGGTACATACTAGCAGCTATCGGTATAGTATTGACTATCTTGATTTCATGGGATTAATTGTTCTATTTTATGGATATCGTAAAGTATTTGAATCAAATAATAAAATTTGGTGATATTTATGTGTATATGAGCTTGGCTATTAAAGTATCTCTTTTGTATAAGAAAACAAATTAAATTATATTCGCACAAAATTAGAGAATTTGAGGGATAAAAGATCAAAGATGATTACCATGATAAAATACTATGTTGTAATTTGTGCTGACACATAAAAAGATTCAACAATGGTAATGACGAGTTGATCCTCTCAGTTTTTATGTGAATTGATCATTTCAATTGGATTCAATTTAGTTGTTAAGAACCACCAAAACGACGTAATTGTTTAGTGAACAAATTTGAAAGTAAATGGTACAGTTCTAACGAAAATTAACGGGATGACTGAATTGAAAAAAATTTAAAATTAAATAACTGAATTGATCGAAAATGAAGTTAGAGAATTGCTTCAATTTTAGGCAAATGATACCATTTGTAATTTAGCCTAAAAGTAATTAATTAATAACTTTTATTTCCAAATCATTCTCATAAAAGACCCTCAAATTTTTTTTTATTTTTTATAGATAAAAGACCCTCGATCTATTAATTGATTCAAATTCGCATAAGAAAAAGACAATATATCTATCATCATTTTAAAAAATAAGTGATGCAATGTCCCAACTATTCATTCATTATGTAAGGGGTATTGGTGCATACTACTGGCGGATCTAGTAGGTAAACCGTAATGGCGTAATGTAGTGACTAGTGACTGGTGACAATTCGACCAATGGTAATCAATCACATCACATACAACAAGTGAACAACTACACCAAGCCATTTCGGGACCATCATCTCCTCGTAAAGTTCTTGTCTATTTATAATTCATTAATTTGGCAATTATCGGTTTATTTTTCCATTATAAATTTTATAGCATAAAAAGTTTAATAAAATCTGATCTTTTCTCTGTTGTTGTTGTTGTTGTTGTTTTTTATTTTTATTTTTTTTATATATAAATATAAATTTTAATAATTTTGATAGTTATTAAGATATATTTATTATGTGTGTTTTTATATAGAATTATCTATTTTACCATTTAAAAAAAAATTAGATGGAATAGAAAAATATAAACAAAGTTTGATAGGGAATTTTTATAAAATTTAAAGTCAATTAAAATAACATATTAGAATAATGAGGTAGAAACCAAATATATAAAATAATGCAACCACTTGGTTTAATTTAATTGAAAAATCAAAGATCATACAACACTTAAATAATGAAAGGACTTATTTCAAAATGCAATATAATGTTAGAGTTGTACATCAAATTTTTTAAACTTTAGGAGGATGGCTTTCAAATTTTAAGGGTGTAAATTTATAATTTATAATATTTAAGCTAAATACAGTTCTTTTTAAAGATGTTTCCAAAGTAATGTTTATTCGATATTCCTAACACTAAGGCAGCTCTGCAGATTTTTAATTTTAGAATAGACCATGAGGAAGGAGACTTTGAGTGGGCCCAAAACTGGGCCAAAGTAGGGATATATAGGTGAAATGGGCCTTGGGGTGGGCTATATGTCAGAGAAGAGGGTAGTGGTCCTTTGCAATATTCCTATCTTCTATTTCTTTTGTAACTTAAAAACCTATACCATTCATTTTTTAGCCGTGACTAAAAAAGAAATCAGAATAAATCTCAAGTGATGTTTATGACGATTTCAACTTTGTCATGAAACAAGCCATGTGCCATCTTGTTGAGGTACTTAAATGCGCAGAAAAAATATCTTAGCTGTTGGGAATTTAGATTTTAGACCCCAGTTATTACAAGTTAACCAATTTTAGCCAAATTTGATTTCTTAACTAATTATGCTTGCAGATGAATTTATTGTAAATCACAACACAAAACCAATATTGCATAAATAAATGAATGCAGTTAGTAAATAATAACATAAGCGAAATTGTGACAAATAAAAACCCCCTAAATGGCTAACACTTTTTGGAGTTTTACTACAAACCCTCAAAGAAACAAATCTAATAGCAAAATAGAAGTCCTTACAACAGAATTAAACCCTAATTTTAGTTGCTACTTCCAAAAGTGACTTCTTGATCGTGATCACACGCAGCTTCTATGAGGTTGGATTCTTTCACTGTAGATTTGTTGACATGAACACTTTAACCATGACTTCGAGGACCACCTTGACACTTTCCACAACAACAGGTTTGTGTTGATTGTGCAACAGCTTAGGCTAGATAATTAGTCTTTAGATTTACTTTGGTTTGATGATAAATGAAGAACTTAGTACAAAACCATAGGCATACATATGTAGCACTTTGCAACCTCTTTCTAATCGAATAATATGTTCTCCTATGTACTCTAAGCAATATGGTAAGGAATCCAAATCCTAAAGTTGATCTATAGGTTTGAATTAAAATCATGTCTGTCATATCTTGTTTGATTGGGGCTCAATCAAGATGGCTTTCGTTAGGAAAAAAACTTCTATCTTCTTGAGTTCTTCTTGAAACTTGGCCTTGATCTTCAAATACAGGCTTTAACACTTCAAAACTCTTAACATGAGATACAAAAGGACTCTTTGACACAATTTTCCAACACACTAACATTTATATGCCTAACATTAGCTTTAGTATATGTAAAAAAGTTCATTGTGAAAAAAAATAAAGTTCACCCTTTCGAGCATTTTATTTTTAAATGAGTTGTACTGCTCCATACCAAAAGTATTTTATATAAGAGATATATGAAACACTTTTGTGAGAACAATACATATGAATTTCATTTATATATAAGAGTGAAGTTAAATTTACCCTTTACAGAACATAACACCTCTCACTAGACTAGGAAGAACATAGGAGACTAAAGTAGGTAGGTTAAGTGCTTGTTTGGTAAATATAACTTTTTCCAACTCTTTACTTTTTTCTACAAAAATTTTTTGTTTCAAACAACCCTATTTTTAAAAGCTGAAAAAAAAAAAAAATTGTTCCAACGAAATAATTACTAAGCAGTGTAACTTTTTTAACTTCTTTTTAAAGTGGTTGATTGTAAGTGGTGAACTATCCATTTTACATAAACCCACCACTCAAAATCAAGTACCTTAATAAGTTGTGGTAAAACTTGTGTACTTAGAAATTGCTAAAGTGAAAAAAAAAATTTAGAGTAATGGTGGGAATACTATATATTTTACTATATAGAACTTACAAACTAATGTTTATCAATTACCAAATTCAATTCAAACATTTCTGTGGTAGGTAGCTGAAAACTAGTAAGTACATTTATTGTCACATAAATTTACAAAATTTATGTAGTAAAATTTGTAGTACCTTTGTATTTATCAAAAAAAAAAAAAAATTGCAGTAACTTTGTAATTTCCCAAATTTTTTAAACTTTAGGAGGATGGCTTTCAAATTTTAAGGGTGTAAATTTATAATTTATAATATTTAAGCTAAATACAGTTCTTTTCAAAGATGTTTCCAAAGTAATGTTTATTCGATATTCCTAACACTAAGGCAGCTCTGCAGATTTTTAATTTTAGAATAGACCATGAGGAAGGAGACTTTGAGTGGCCCAAAACTGGGCCGAAGTAGGGATACATAGGTGAAATGGGCCTTGGGGTGGGCTATAATGCTATATGTCAGAGTAGAGGGTAGGGGTCCTTCGCAATATTCCTATCTTCTATGTCTTTTGTAACTTAAAAATCTACCATTCATTTTTTAGCCGTGACTAAAAAAGAAATCAGAATAAATCTCAAGTGATATTTATGATGATTTCAACTTTGTCATGAAACAAAGCCATGTGTCATCTTGTTGAGGTACTTAAATGTGGAGAAAAAATATCTTAGCTGTTGGGAATCTAGACCCCAGTTATTACAAGTTAACCAATTTAACCGGATATGATTTCTTAACTAATTATGCTTGCACTTCCTCAATAAAATAAAATAAACTAATTATGCTTGCAGATGAATTTATGGTAAATTACATCACAAACTAATATTGCATAAATAAATAAATGCAGTAAGTAAATAACATAAGCGAAATGGTGGCAAATAGAAACCCCCTAAATGAGAAACACTTTTTGGAGCTTTACTACAAACCCTCAAAGAAACAAATCAAATAGTAAAATAGAAGTCCTTACAATAGAATTAACCCTAATTTTAGTTGTTACTTTCAAAAGTGACTTCTTCTTGTGATCACACGCAGCTCCAATGTGGTTAGACTCTTTCACTCTAGATTTGTTGACACAAACACTCCAACCATGACTTCGAGGAACACCTTGACCCTTTCCACAACAAATGTCTGTGTTGATTGTGCAACAGCTTAGGCTAGATCACTAGTCTTTAGATTTACTTTGGTTTGATGATAAATGAAGAACTTAGTTCAAAACCATAGGCATACATATGTAGCTCTTTGCAACCTCTTTCTAATCGAATAATATGCTCTCCTGTGTACTCTAAGCAATATGGCAAGGAATCCAAAGCCTTAAGTGGATCTATGGGTTTGAATTAAGATCATGTCTGTCACATCTTGATAGATTGGGACTCAATCAAGATGGCTTTTGTTAGGAAAAAAACTTCTTTCTTCTTGAGTTGTTCTTAAAACAGAAACTTGGCCTTGATCTTCAAATACACGCTTTAACACTTCAAAACTCTTAACATGAGATGCAGAAGGACTCTTTGACATAATTTGCCAACGCACTAACATTTATATGCCTAACATTAAGTTTAGTATATGTAGAAAAGTTCGTTGTGAAAAAAGCAAAGTTCACCCTTTTGACCACTTTATTTTTAAATGAGTGGTACTGCTCCATACCAAAAAGTATTTTATATTAGAGTTATAATAAATGCAATTAGTGACTTTCAAAAATGTAATAAATAAATGTCTAAATTATTTTAATAGGATTAGTAACACATCAGTATGTAAGATTTTATATAATAAAATTATAGTAAATCTGGTGATAAACCTCCTTGACTCCCCACAATGTAACCATTAATTAAACAAGAAGTACGACCAAAATGCATGGCAAAACCATTAAGCGAATTACCGCAATGATCACAAAGCAGAACACTCCCCTCCCCTCAATATGGCCCGAATTACCTAGTTGGCATTTGGCCTTGATTTCTCTGATGGGAGTAGTAGAATAAGAAATCTAGATAGGAATTTTGAATGGTGATAAAGCAGGGCTAGTGGAAGACCCTAGATGGGAAACTTCAGGACGTGATGAAAACTAAAATTGGTAACGTGTTGGGGAACGAGTGCTTTGGTTTGAAAATTTGATACAAGCCAACTAAAGGCTCCAAGCAATGAATAGGAATAGGAGAAGCCAAAGAAGAGTGAAATGGCTAACCCAAGACTATGAGGTGAGACTCCTATGTCCTATGACACCACTGGAAGATTTGAAGGGTAAAGTAGTCTGCAGAAGAATGCAAAGTCACAATTTGGTGCCAAATGTTTCAAGCCTAGAAACACTTACAAATGAGATTAAATATGAGTTTCAGGGAGGCCATATGGCAGGTGAAGATTAGGAGTCACAATAGTAGAAAATAATTCATCTTGTAGGTGAACTATTGTATTTGCATTTTGCATAAGAGAAGAGTTTTTGACAGAGTCTTAAACCACCCAAGGCAGAAATACAGGTAGGAGAGCAAAAGGTAAAACAGTGAATCCAAAAGTTTTAACAACCGAATGGACCCTTAGGCAAAGAGTGCCAAAGTAAACTCGAATAAAGGGATTCGAACACAAATTGCCCTTTCATGCATGTGAGATAGCAGTACAATGCCACTGACCATAAAGTGATTAATAGCTAGTTTTGCTCTCAATTAACCAGAAAAGATGGTTAAAAGCAAGAGGTCAATCTAGTCAATTTGCTTGTAAGACAACAGGAATGCGACATCCTACACTCATTAAGATGAAATGTAGAATCATTAACTATCGAGGACCAACATAAACTAGAGACATTTCCAAAAAAAAAAACTTAGAGAGAGTGGAGCCAATAGGTAATGTTTTCCTCTCTCTCTCTCTCTCATGTGAGGAAGAAAACATTGTGCGTGGATGTGGTGGGTGATAAAACAATGCCTTTTTGGAGGTGTAAAGAATCTAAAGATGTCCAATTTGGAATAGGAGTAAATACTAAAACTATAGTGTTTTTTTGTGTGTGTGGATTTTTTTTTTCCTTCTTTTTAAAATGATGGAGGTTGGGGATAACATCGCAACAAATTAGATACAATGTTGTCAAGGGTCTTGTATCTAAATTAGCACCTTCCCGTACACAAAGTGTTTAGGAGTCTAAAGGGAAAAAGGAAGCAGTGAAGTTAACAGTATATTGTAATTATCTTTAAAAAAAAATGGATATAATGTTCTAAGAAATAGTCATAGATGTTATGTTAATATAACACTTATCACTTTTTTTTTTTTTTTTAGCTGAATGTATAAAACTCATCAAACTACCCAATAAATGATGCCGGATATTTGGTCACTCATACTTCAATTTTGGCATATGGAATTGCATCAGAAATACAGTCTCTTCCACCTCCACATGTTTATGAGACTATTAGTAAGTAATATGATCAAGATTCTTGATTACTTCTCACTTATATAAATTAGGAACTTGCCAAAAAGCACTACATGAACCTTAGCCGCAGGGCTGGGCTCAACAGCTGAGTCATCAAGCATTTCCATCAATCATGATCTTCTTACTTATTGAAATTATCAATAGTTGCTTGGGGGTCACAAGCCTTTGCCGCAGGGCTAGGCTCACCGGCTGGGGTTGGCTCCACTGGCTTCCCAAGAAGCTCTTGGGAGTTGGGGCAACTCTCCAATACCCTTCAAATAAAAGGTGTAGAAAAGCTTGAATGGGAACACAATTTGGTGCGGCTTAACCTGCCCATACACCCCCTCAAATATCCCTGACCCACCAGTCACAGCCAAAAACGTGTCTTTAGGTCAAATATGGTCCTTACATAACTAATATGTAACTGTAGACTCCGTAGTCCCAAAAGTAAAAGCTGTATATTACCGTTATTGTACACTTTTAGCGTAATAGTCACTTTACAAGTATAAAAAAACTTTGTTTTCTGGTTTGTTGTCAATCAAAATGCATATGTCCGCTGTTATTTCCAACCGTTTCTGCAAGTCTCTAGTGTGTATGTGTATGTGTATGTGTATGTGTATGTGTGAATATATATATATATATATATATATATATATATATATTAGAACTTATTAGTACATGAAATATAGTATGAAAGTATGCTGATAGGATAAATGGATGAGAAAAGAACATACTTTGTTGCTAAAAGGGACAAGATGTCCAAGAGAATTGACAGATTTCTGGCATAATCTGAGATGGGCAGGGCTTCCACGATCACGATCATTGATCTCATACACATAAAGTTCTTGTACTTTGGCTACAAAATCAAGCAAAAGGGTCACTAAAAAAGAACTTGATGATGAACAAACAAAAAGGCACTCTAATTGGTGGTACAATTAAAATATGTGAGAATATCAAAACATGCGAAAGATATATATTTACTGGCTCTTTCAGAGCTTGAGCAAGCCATTAATTGGTGATTCCTTTCTTTTACTAGGACAAGTATATATAAGATAAGTAGTGGAAAGAAAAGTTGAGGATATTGGAGGAGGACAAAGGCTTTGTGGTAGGCCAGTTTATATAGAGGGAGACAATGGGGCTTTGGGTATACATGTGTTTTGTGAGTCGGTGCTGCAATTGATGTAGAGAGGATATATCATGTTATGAAGACGTATAGGAATGGTCATAGAGCCTTCTTCATTGATTTTTCAGTTCATTAAAAAAAAAGTCTTCTTCATTGTCCACGTGCAAAATATGAAATCTTCTTGGTCATAAAGAACAAGAAAAGTAAGCACGTACGTTGTTTGAAATTTGGAAGGGGTATGAAAAACGTTGAACTTTGTTTTGGACACAAACTGCTATTGGTATTTACTACTACCATTTTGCAGTCCACTAGTAATTTGGGCTGATGATTTGGGATTAAGGGGCTGATTGATTTTGGTGGATTTGTGTAACCTCTAGAGTATAAAATTTATTCTATTATTTAAAATACAAAAAAAGAAAAGAAAATAAAAGATAAGATAAGATAAGAGTCGATTGTGTATTCAATCCTATCTAATCATAGATCATGTCAAGTAAGCTGTTATTGCCTATTGAGTATTGATTGTGTAAAACACGTCTAAACTACTAAGAGTAAGATGGATGAGATTTTGGGATTTTGATTTTTTTAGGTTAAAAAAAATTTATAAAAAGCAAACAAACAAAAAATTGATCTCATTAGAAAACTGCTTAAGCTAAAGAAAATGCAACTATATTTGTTACTTATCACATCTCTCACATGGAGAAATTGTCCACCATGCACTCAACCACTTCAACAAATTGTGACAAAATTTGTGACAAATGGCATGGTCCTAAAAAAAACTAATGTTGTAAATTCCAAAAAACTTAATTTAATTTAAGTGTCATTTGGAATATCTTTAATTTAATTTAAGTGTCCATTTGCTTTTTGTAATTTAAATTTTGTAGTTTATTTGACTTATTTTACAATGTAAAATCTATTTTAACAAGGGAGGTTGAATAAGTTGTATCTAAAAAAAAGTAAATAAACCACATTTTTAAACCATGCCAAGCACAAACTAAACTTTGAAAATTTTATAGTTATAACTTATAAATAAGTTAATAGTACATAAACCACATTTTAAAGTTTTTTTTTTTTTTTTGATAAGTACATTTTAAAGTTTTAAACCATACCAAATACAAACTAAACATGTAGGATCCAATACCCATATTTAGGGCTGTCTAGTGACCCGTGATATTCCACCCGCCTGACCATACCCGCCTGACCCAAAGGTCCACAGGTGAATCCGAGTGCATGCACGGGTCGGTCACAAATGCTGTTTTAAGAGGGACCGATTATTCGGTTCGGGTTTCGGGTTACACAATAAAAAATCCAAATAACCTGACCCGACTGAATACTTGGTAAAATAAACTCATAAACCACCAGTCTCCACTCAGCCTCAAGCACTCACATCATATAAATTACATCATGAGCTTTGGTTAGTGGGTAACGTGTAGTGGAGAGGAAACCTGATCATCAACCATTTTTGGGCACAAATTCCCAATTTCAAATCCAGTCGTTTAAATCAATTCAGGTTTCAAATCAGCGGTTATAATTAAACTCTACAACCCTAGCATAGCACAGAGACATCATATCACTTAAACTCTACAACCCTAGCAATTACAAATCAACGGTTAAAATTAAACTAATATCACAATCCAACGGTCACAATTAGAGGTAAAATATTTGATTTGATATCTCAATGACTCTTAAGCCATATTTGTGAATATGAGAGGATGGTTGTATACCCTTTTTACGTTGTTAGAGACAAAACAATTTAAATAAAAAAAAAAAAATCACCTTATTGAAATGGTAAACTGTTATTGTTGCAACGTGGTTTTCACATGGACATGTAGCTGAACAAATTTTTTATGGTATGCTAAATATAACATATCACTTTAATAATTGCGGGAAAAAAAAATTATGTTATTCGACTTTTTTTGGGTTTTGTTATTGAGTGCCTAAAAACAATCATTAAGGTAGAATTCCTAACCTAATTAAACCATTTTTTCTAGACATTCGAGCTACACTTTAAATATTGAAAACAAAATCAATTTATTATTAACTTTTGTTAATTTTGTTGCTTCCCAATATAAGTGAGATCCAATTTATTCTCCTTAACAATTACTTGAAGGAGATCCCTTTAACACGCTCTTTTAAATGTATATATGCAATAAAATTGAATATATAGAATCCACTCAATAATAATTAGCCTATACCATTGGATTGAAAAATCACCAATTGCTCGTTACTTGACTTACTCATGTTGTTTAGGTCCTTCTATTGGTATACAATTAAACCACACAAATGTTTCAAATGCAATATATATAGATTTGAGGCCATAGTAGTAACCAATACTGCAAAACAAAACATTACAAATTATTTATCCTACTTGTTTTCTTCAAAGTCATTTGTGTTTACAAAATCATCACAACACAGAAAAAAAAAAACTCAAGCACTTTGGTTCTTCTCCGTACAAGAAGCTAACTTTGGTTCTGGCAATGAAACACCCCTGGCCTTGAGAACAAAACGTAGAATGGGTTTCCAATAGGACACATAATAGAAAAATGGATCGAGGAATCGATTAGGCTCCACAGGCTTATCGCCCAAAAGCTCTTCTGGCAACTCCTTGATTCCCCTCAAGTAAAACGTGTAGAAAATCTTGAAAGGGTACACAATTTGCTCCAACTTCACTTGCCCATACACACCTTCGAAGATCCCAGACCCACCAACCACAGCTAGATACGTGTCCTCATAGGTCAAATACGCTCCCCTCACAGCCATGTGACCATAGTCTCCAAAGTTAAAGCTATACATTGCCTCATACCGGTCACCTTTCTTTTCTGGTTTGTTCTCGATTAAAACTGTCAGTCCTTGTGTGACTCCCACCTGTTTTTTCAGGTCTCCGGTAAACAACTGTGTCACAAAACACCAAGAGTTAATTCAATTAATGTAACAAAAAGTTTATATTTGAACTCAATGATTAAAGAACTATAGGAGAATTAAAATTACTTTGTTAGTGAAGGGGACGAGGTCACCAAGAGAGAAGACTTTCTTTTTGCTCAATCTAAGTATGGCTGGGCTTCCTCGATCAAGTTCGTTGATCTCATAAATATACAGTTTTTGAACATTGGCTGCAAAAACAAAACATAAAAACCAAAAGGGTCATACTAAAACCACAAAAAAAGAGTATAATCTTTTGGACAAAAAGTCGTCGGCAAGTGAACAAAAGTGAAATGATTAGTGGGTCTTTGAAGACTGATAGGTTGGCTTGGCTTTTGCCTTTTGGGCTGTGACAAAAGTAACATCATTACACGCAACAATTTTGACAAAATTAGCTGATAACCATATACATTACACCAATATAAATAAGTTGCTCTAAAATATTCAATTCATCAAATCATTGCTTTAATAAGTTACTTTACTTCTATTGGTGGTTAATAATTTTCCCCTTTTACTATGCAAAATTAAGATTTTTTTTTCCATGGCAAGGAAAATTTGAATTGAATTCACAAGTGATTATATTAAACAGGTGATTATATAAATTAAACAGAAAATTGAACTATACAAAGATATAAAGCCAAAAAAAAAAAAAAAAATTAAATAAAAAATAAAGGGTGGAGACTCCCAAGTTGGCTGTAAAAGCAGATGGAAAAACTAAAACATAGACATAGGATCCAACCCAAAAGTGTAATTTTGAGGTGTAAAAATTGGTGGGTGAGTGAGTAAATGTGAGAAGTACTTACTGGGCCTTGCGGAGTCTGATGGGTCAGCTTGGCTTTTGCAAGTGAATGATCTTTTGGGTAGTGAAAAGCTGGGGCTTTGTGGTGAGGTTGAATGGAATTTAAGGGTCTGACTGAGAGATGGGTTTGAAAGCTTGAAGGAAAGCTGTGCGTTGTTTGCTGGTGAAGAAGTGGGGTGTGATCTTGGGTTGACTAAGTTTATAGGAGGAGAGATGGGTTTCAAAGCATAGCTTGAGCAAGCCATTGGAGAGAGAGAGAGAGAGTTTTGAGGGTTTTGCCTTTTTGTTGTGAGTGTTTGGCTTGAAAGAAGGTTTGAGAAATTAGTGAATAGTAGGTGCGAGTGCTGTTTATATAGGAAAGCAAATTGGCACTTGACTTGGTAGACCAGTGAGAATTTTAATCGTGTGGTTTTTTATTTGTACGGCCGGACGGTGCATGATCAAAGATACGAATTTATGGCTAGTCAATGAATTATGTTTCCATGTGAAACATTATGTTTCCATGTGATGTTTCACATGGAAAATTAGAAAGTTCCAAATATACGAAGGACTTTCTTTTTCTTGTAGACCGGTTTGGGATTTGTTGGACGGAAAATATTTGTAACGAAATTAGTTTTTGGGACAGCTTTACACGTCTACAAGTACATAGGATAGAATATATTCTGCTTTGGTAGGTTAGTTGGGGCTGATTACAATTAATAAAAGGTGCAAGTTTTGGATGATTTTGACAGCCTCATGAGATGGACAATGAGTTGTAATGTGGATGGCAAAACATTTAATATTGATCGCAAAGCATTTAAAAAAATAATAATGATGAGTTTTTTTTTTTTTTTTTTTTTTTTAATTCTAAGTTGTGATGTTGATGCAATTCTTATCATTATGAACACAAAAAGGAAATAGGATGCACCATCTAAATGTTTATCTGCTTAATTCAGAAAAAATAAATAAATATTGATCTGCTTATGTACTCAAAGGATTTTGCTTTCCTTTCTAAAATATAAATATAGCAAAGACAAAAATGAAGGAGGAGGTCCTAAAAGAAAAACAATAAAATAAATAAATATAGATGATCTCAAAAAATAATTTATGTAATAGGAAAATTATTAGGTACTCCCGGAGTATCATAAATGCGTACTCCCCCTTTCCGGAGTACATAATAATTTTCCATGTAATAGGAAAATGTGCTAATGGAAAAGAAATAATTTACTCAGATAAACATTCAGTTTCATTGCCATCATAATTAACTAGTTACGGATAAAACTTTTTCTTCAAACCACTTTCTAAAAAAGTTCTTATAACTCATTAGAAATGACGGTTTAAATGAATATTTACATATACTTTTAATCATATTATTATCTAATAACCATGTAGCACATTTAAATGACTTAATAGGTCGTTTGATCAAATACACATGGATAATTATTTGAGTTGTCTATGTAATGGGTTGGAGTGAATTTGAAAAATATTTACTTATGATTCAGTCATTTATATAAATATATATATATTTATATATTTCCAATGTAATTTATTGAAATCCACACAACTTAGTTCCCTAATCATCTTTATCTTTAGAGATAGAAATTTGTAAACAATCACATGTTGTGCTATCATTAATTATAGGTAGTATATTCCAAATGGCTAATTATATAAGTAACTAAATACCAAATATCTATCAGCAAATAATTAAAGGGAAATAGTGTCCAAGTTCCAATAATGTCCAAATTCCAAATCCATAATAAGTTAGCAACTAAAATACGAAATCGAAAGAAATATGAAAGGAAAGATTACACAAATCCCTCTATGTTTTATCCATAATTGTGTTATATTTAATCCCCATTGGTTTTTGAGTAAAACATTTAAAAAAAAAAAAAACTCATTGTAGTTTTGTTTAATTTAACAATTTATGACTGCCTTTTTACATAAAAAGACAATATTATGGGGAGATTTTGTGTTGTATACTCAAAATCCACAAGGGGACTAAGTATGATACAATTAATGGTTTATACATAAAATAATACAACAAGATAAATAAATGTTACATTCAAAATTTATAGAGTTTCATATTTAATAGTGAAACCGTGTAGCGTTTTGTACTATTCTTATAAAACATGATAAAACATTTTTGTTGCGGTGGAATAAGCTTGAAACATAGTCATCACCTAACCAGCAATAATTATAGTACCATAACTTATTTCACACACTTTGTCACAATTATCCTATATGACATATTGTGATTGGTTGCTTATAATTTTCACATAGACTTACCGTTTTTTCCTCCAACCTACCTCATAAAAGAGTTGTGACTAAGTTTACGTAATAAGTTGTGGTCCCATAATTTTTGCCTAATTAAATCTCACATAGTCCTTTTTTTGAGAAATAATCTCCCTTAATCCTAGTTCAATAAATCCTTAGCAAAGTATAATGGACAATCTCTTTCATCAGTGTTTTGCAATTAAATAAATTGATTCACAGTCTCTTTTTTTTTCGAGAATATTAATTCACTGTCTAAACTCTAGAGTACCATCAAAGGATATAAACAATTAGGTTATGTTTCGTAATCATTTTTGTTTTCTAAAACTTGATTTTAAGAATAAAATATTAAAAAAATAACTTTTTAATGTTTTCAACGTCAAAAAGTTTTTTTTTTTTAAGTGAGATTATAATGGCATACCGATTTCATAATGAAATTGATTTTTTTTAAGTGAAATTTCACAATGAAATTGTTTTTTTTTTTTTTAAAGCAAAATACGCGAATTTTAAAGTTTTAAAAATATGATTATTTTGCAAAAACCCTCTCGATTCAAGTGTCCAATTTCTAATTTTGATAAATAAAGAAATATATAATATTATGAATTAAACAAAAATATTTAACGAGCAGTTGGTAACATAACATGTCCATATTTTGAAGCTAGCAAAGTACTTTTGACCAACTTAGCAAAAATAAAAAGTAGTAAATACTATTTTAATCTCTAAAGTCTAATCTTGATTGAATATTTATTTTTTATTCTTAAATTTTTTTAAAAAAAATCGTCCTTAAACTGTGTAAATCAAAATAATAGGAAAAACAATCTTGCCGACTTTTTTGTAGTAGTCAAGAAGACTTTTGTAGAAAAGTTTGTAGTTTGCTTGAAACGTTAAGATGACAGTATATCCCTTGTCCACCACAAGGACCACAACTAATGATAGAGCGTATGATCAATTTTTCAATTGAGTGAGTCACTTTTCTTTTCTCTTTTGAATTGTATTTCATGAATTGTAATCTAGATCTAAAACTATTTGTGTTACAATTCTATAAAATAATTGGATCGCGTATGGGTATACCATACCCATACCCAATCCAAGGCCATTCCTCTGTGTGTGTGTGGAGCGCTTGTTTTCCAATGCCTTTACCTTCCTCCAAATTAGAAATTTAAAATTATTCCGTGTGTGTGTGTGTAAAGCGCTTGTTTTCCAATGCCTTTACCTTCTTCAAAATTAGAAATTTAAAATTATTCCCTTGATGTCGTTGGCCTCTTCTATAACCCTTTAAACAATTGTTTTCCAATGCCTTTACCTTCTTCCAAATTAGAAATTTAAAATTATTCCCTTGATGTCGTTGGCCTCTTCTATAACCCTTTAAACAATTAGAGCTTTTGAATAAGGAAAAAGCTTTGCACTTGCTTCTAATACATTTCTTTGCCAATTTCCACCTTTCGAAGCAAGTGAAATAAAGGTACTTTTGACAACTTCTCATTTTCTTTTGTTGGGCCGCAGAGAAGTATTTCAGCTCATCTCTCTCTGCTTATTAGTGGGCATTGGACAGCCTTTTGGGAATTGGACAGAGCCAGTGTTTATCTCTTTACTAGCCCATGGTTTGGAAATAGTGGGCCTTGGGCCCATTACTTATAATCTTTTACTGGCTCTATTTTGATTTGAGTTCCATTATTCAGCAAAGAAGAGAAAATGGCACCACCTCAGGCTGTTCTGTTGCAGCTAAAGCCTAAACTGACACTTTTTGGTGTTTTTGTCAAACAAGTCGAAAATCCAAATTCCTCTTAAATGTTAAATTAAAAAAGAAAAGAAAAGAAAAAAAAAAAAAAAAAAAAAAAAAGAAAGTAGTATTTCCATTGTCACATTTTTTTTGTGTTTTAGATGTCAAAATTCAATTTTTATTCTTAAAAAGAACATTCTCTTAAAGTCGTGTAAAAATTTATGTTTATTTCAGCATAAAATTTTACTTTTTTTTTTTTTTTTTTTCTATTTTATACAATTGCTTTTCAAAATAACTAACATTAAATTATCTATTCTAAAAATTATTTTAATATTCATTCTTTACATGCGTAACCATTTTTTTAAAACACTCTCACACACACATATTCGAAAAAGTGAATTGAGATATGAATAAAATATGCCTTTACATACAGGACTAACTTTTGTCTTAGGAGAGTGAGTGATGTGCATGAAATATATACAATAAAGTACTCACATATCTACATATTTAACCTTACTTTTATATTATTTTGTGACTGATTATATAATATCTGTGTTGTAGGTAACAAGGGCTTTACATGCAAAATAGGGCTAGGCCAATTGAATCAAGCCAACTTACATCCAGCCAGGCATGAATTCAAGAAAATACCAACCCAATTAAATTTAAGTCCAATTGGAGTAAGGAATCAAAGGAAATTTGCGCCAAATCCAAGTCCAATTCGGATTAGGATTCCAGACTGCACATCAGTTAGTATTTTTGGCATAACTTTCGGCTCAGATGTCCAATCGAGATGATTCAAGTTGGGCTGGAACGATAACTTAAAGGGCTACAACTTTGTAGTTTACCAAAAGTCAAAATTCTGACGTTAAATTGGCCAAAATAGTCGGTTAAGTGAAGCCTAAAAATCTGGAATTTTCTCCAAACGGGAATTCAACTTGTAATAGGATTCCTTGACCTATTTAAGGGCTCTTTGGGGCAAAATTTAGAGAGGCTGGGACGGAGGCTAGTGCTAGGGCTGAGGGCTGAATGTATAGAGAGTGCGGCTACTTCTTTGGTTTTCTTCTATGACAGTTAGTTTTATTTTATTTGTCTAATTTAATGTTTAGTATTTTATTTTTGTGTTTTCTTTCAATTACTATGAGTAGCTAAATTTATAATTAGGGTTGAGGATGAAACCTTGTTAAGGATTATCAGTAATATTTATGTGATTTGATTTTTCCCACAATAGTTGTTCTTTAATGATTTAAATTGTTCTTGCTTCATATCAATTGACTAAGATGAGATTCTAGATATGAGTTCAATCATGTTTTTCTCATGATTTAGGATTTGTCTTAATTAATTGAATGCTTGGTTTATTAATTCTTGATTATAAAATTAGATATCTCTTGTGATTTGTCTGTCAATGGATACAATTTATGATTTGATTTTTAGAATTGGATATATTTTGTGATTTGTTTGGCTACGGATACAATTGATGATTTGGTTTTATACTTAAGAAGCGAAGAAGAACATGCTTTAGATTTTTAAACATAAGTTTTAATGATGATATTTTCCATGATAGCTCACCTAACCAGCAATAATTATAGTACCATAACTTATTTCACACACTTTGTCACAATTATCCTATATGACATATTGTGATTGGTTGCTTATAATTTTCACATAGACTTACCGTTTTTTCCTCCAACCTACCTCATAAAAGAGTTGTGACTAAGTTTACGTAATAAGTTGTGGTCCCATAATTTTTGCCTAATTAAATCTCACATAGTCCTTTTTTTGAGAAATAATCTCCCTTAATCCTAGTTCAATAAATCCTTAGCAAAGTATAATGGACAATCTCTTTCATCAGTGTTTTGCAATTAAATAAATTGATTCACAGTCTCTTTTTTTTTCGAGAATATTAATTCACTGTCTAAACTCTAGAGTACCATCAAAGGATATAAACAATTAGGTTATGTTTCGTAATCATTTTTGTTTTCTAAAACTTGATTTTAAGAATAAAATATTAAAAAAATAACTTTTTAATGTTTTCAACGTCAAAAAGTTTTTTTTTTTTTTAAGTGAGATTATAATGGCATACCGATTTCATAATGAAATTGATTTTTTTTAAGTGAAATTTCACAATGAAATTGTTTTTTTTTTTTTAAAGCAAAATACGCGAATTTTAAAGTTTTAAAAATATGATTATTTTGCAAAAACCCTCTCGATTCAAGTGTCCAATTTCTAATTTTGATAAATAAAGAAATATATAATATTATGAATTAAACAAAAATATTTAACGAGCAGTTGGTAACATAACATGTCCATATTTTGAAGCTAGCAAAGTACTTTTGACCAACTTAGCAAAAATAAAAAGTAGTAAATACTATTTTAATCTCTAAAGTCTAATCTTGATTGAATATTTATTTTTTATTCTTAAATTTAAAAAAAAAAAATCGTCCTTAAACTGTGTAAATCAAAATAATAGGAAAAACAATCTTGCCGACTTTTTTGTAGTAGTCAAGAAGACTTTTGTAGAAAAGTTTGTAGTTTGCTTGAAACGTTAAGATGACAGTATATCCCTTGTCCACCACAAGGACCACAACTAATGATAGAGCGTATGATCAATTTTTCAATTGAGTGAGTCACTTTTCTTTTCTTTTTTGAATTGTATTTCATGAATTGTAATCGAGATCTAAAACTATTTGTGTTACAATTCTATAAAATAATTGGATCGCGTATGGGTATACCATACCCATACCCAATCCAAGGCCATTCCTCTGTGTGTGTGTGGAGCGCTTGTTTTCCAATGCCTTTACCTTCCTCCAAATTAGAAATTTAAAATTATTCCCTGTGTGTGTGTGTAAAGCGCTTGTTTTCCAATGCCTTTACCTTCTTCAAAATTAGAAATTTAAAATTATTCCCTTGATGTCGTTGGCCTCTTCTATAACCCTTTAAACAATTGTTTTCCAATGCCTTTACCTTCTTCCAAATTAGAAATTTAAAATTATTCCCTTGATGTCGTTGGCCTCTTCTATAACCCTTTAAACAATTAGAGCTTTTGAATAAGGAAAAAGCTTTGCACTTGCTTCTAATACATTTCTTTGCCAATTTCCACCTTTCGAAGCAAGTGAAATAAAGGTACTTTTGACAACTTCTCATTTTCTTTTGTTGGGCCGCAGAGAAGTATTTCAGCTCATCTCTCTCTGCTTATTAGTGGGCATTGGACAGCCTTTTGGGAATTGGACAGAGCCAGTGTTTATCTCTTTACTAGCCCATGGTTTGGAAATAGTGGGCCTTGGGCCCATTACTTATAATCTTTTACTGGCTCTATTTTGATTTGAGTTCCATTATTCAGCAAAGAAGAGAAAATGGCACCACCTCAGGCTGTTCTGTTGCAGCTAAAGCCTAAACTGACACTTTTTGGTGTTTTTGTCAAACAAGTCGAAAATCCAAATTCCTCTTAAATGTTAAATTAAAAAAGAAAAGAAAAGAAAAAAAAAAAAAAAAAAGTAGTATTTCCATTGTCACATTTTTTTGTGTTTCGATGTCAAAAATTCAAATTTTTATCTTAAAAGAACATTCTCTTAAAGTCGTGTAAAAATTTATGTTTATTTCAGCATAAAATTTTACTTTTTTTTTTTTTTTTTTTCTATTTTATACAATTGCTTTTCAAAATAACTAACATTAAATTATCTATTCTAAAAATTATTTTAATATTCATTCTTTACATGCGTAACCATTTTTTTAAAACACTCTCACACACACATATTCGAAAAAGTGAATTGAGATATGAATAAAATATGCCTTTACATACAGGACTAACTTTTGTCTTAGGAGAGTGAGTGATGTGCATGAAATATATACAATAAAGTACTCACATATCTACATATTTAACCTTACTTTTATATTATTTTGTGACTGATTATATAATATCTGTGTTGTAGGTAACAAGGGCTTTACATGCAAAATAGGGCTAGGCCAATTGAATCAAGCCAACTTACATCCAGCCAGGCATGAATTCAAGAAAATACCAACCCAATTAAATTTAAGTCCAATTGGAGTAAGGAATCAAAGGAAATTTGCGCCAAATCCAAGTCCAATTCGGATTAGGATTCCAGACTGCACATCAGTTAGTATTTTTGGCATAACTTTCGGCTCAGATGTCCAATCGAGATGATTCAAGTTGGGCTGGAACGATAACTTAAAGGGCTACAACTTTGTAGTTTACCAAAAGTCCAAATTCTGACGTTAAATTGGCCAAAATAGTCGGTTAAGTGAAGCCTAAAAATCTGGAATTTTCTCCAAACGGGAATTCAACTTGTAATAGGATTCCTTGACCTATTTAAGGGCTCTTTGGGGCAAAATTTAGAGAGGCTGGGACGGAGGCTAGTGCTAGGGCTGAGGGCTGAATGTATAGAGAGTGCGGCTACTTCTTTGGTTTTCTTCTATGACAGTTAGTTTTATTTTATTTGTCTAATTTAATGTTTAGTATTTTATTTTTGTGTTTTCTTTCAATTACTATGAGTAGCTAAATTTATAATTAGGGTTGAGGATGAAACCTTGTTAAGGATTATCAGTAATATTTATGTGATTTGATTTTTCCCACAATAATTATTCTTTAATGATTTAAATTGTTCTTGCTTTATATCAATTAACTAAGATGAGATTCTAGATATGAGTTCAATCATGTTTTTCTCATGATTTAGAATTTGTCTTAATTAATTGAATGCTTGGTTTATTAATTCTTGATTATAAAATTGGATATCACTTGTGATTTGTCTGTCAATGGATACAATTTATGATTTGATTTTTAGAATTGGATATATCTTGTGATTTGTTTGGCTACGGATACAATTGATGATTTGATTATATATTTAAGAAGCGAAGAAGAACATGCTTTAGATTCTTAAACATAAGTTTTAATGATGATATTTTCCATGATAGCAAGATTGATTTCTAGATTATCATGTAGTGAGTTGGAAAAAATTAATGATCATAAATATATGCTGATATGACTTACAAGGCGGATTCCAAAACCTTAATTCCTTTCTCTTGATTGTTTACATCTTTTTATTGCTTTATATATTTTCTTAGTTTAACTATTTGCTTAATTTTATTAATTGCTTAGTTTATTTTATTGTAACCAACCAATTTTTACTTAAACTAGATTAGGATTAATTTGGTTAAGGTTTAATTAATTTTCCTACATTCATACAAGTCTCTGTGGGTTCGACCTCGTTCTTGTCCAACTATACTTCGGTACGGTTCGTACACTTGCAAGTATTTTAAAATTTCACAACAAGTTTTTGGTGCCGTTGCCGGGGACTTGGCTAGGAAAATAAATTAGGTCTTAATTGAATTTTTCCTTCTACTAGTTGTAGTTAATTTTTTTCTTTTAAATATATAAAAACAAAAAAAAAAACAAAAAACAAAATTTTTTTTTTTTTTTCGTTGTGCTTGGTGTATGAGAACTTGGATACGTGATAAAGAAAATCGTCTTATTAGTTTTGATTATTCATCCACAATAGGAGAAATAGGAGATGATTCAAAAACTCTTAGGGAGTTGTTCTCATCCATAACCACCAACCCTCCATCTTGCATAGTATTGCCTGCAACCACTGCTGCACATTTTGAGTTAAAGCCACAGATAATCCACCTTCTTCCTACTTTTCATGGATTGGATAGAGAAGATCCTTATATGCATGTGAAGGATTTTCTTGAGATTTGTGCTACTTGTAAGTTTCAGAATTTCACTGATGACTCTGTTCGCTTGCGTTTATTCCCTTTTTCCTTGAAGGATAAGGCAAAAGCATGGCTTAATTCTTTGTCACCTAGATCTATCACTTCATGGGAACTGTTGGTCACAAAATTCCTCTCTAAATTTTTCCCAATGGCCAAGACCAATGCTTTGAGGAGAGAAATTGCAGATTTTTATCAGGATGAACAAGAGAAATTTTATGAGAGTTGGGAGAGATTTAAGGACTTGATCTTAAAGTGTCCCCATCATGGTTTTGAAACATGGAGACTAGTACAATATTTTTATAATGGTTTGACTCAAACAAATCGTAACATGATTGAGTCCATGAATGGTGGTGGATTTTTAAGTCTTAGGGATGATGAGGCATACAAATTTCTTGAGAATCTATCAGAAAGCTCACAACAATGGGATTTTTCCAATCGTAGAGAGAGATCTGCCCCTACAATTAAGAAATGAGGATTGTATGAAGTCAGTGAAGATTTAGACATAAAAGCTAGGTTGGAAAATCTCACTCGTAAGGTTGAAGCTTTAGCTTTAGGTAAAGGGATGAATTCTGTCAATAAAGTTCAAAGTGAAACATGCTCTATTTGTGCAAGTCCTATGCATACAACACAAATGTGTCCCTCCATAGCTGGTTACCCTGATTTTTATACTGAGCAAGCAAATGCACTAAATAATTATGGAAAACCACTTGTTAGTCCATTTTCGGAGACATACAATCCAAATTGGCAAAATCATCCTAATCTCTCTTGGAGGCAGAACCATTCCCCCACAAATATAGGTGGACAACAAGTGCATCAACAAAATCAATTTCGTCCACCTACTCAAGCATTTCCTCCCATTCCTCAATCAAATCCTCAGTTTATGGCACCACCAAGACCACAATCATCTTTGGAAGAGTCTCTCAAAACTTTCATGCAATCAACTAGCCAAGCCATTCAAGAGATAAAAAGTTCCACCCATTTGAATACTCAAGCTATTTCGAAGTTGGAAAATCAAGTTGGCCAGTTAGCAACCCAAGTTGGAGAGAGGGAAAAAGGAAAGTTTCCTAGTCAACCTATACCTAACCCAAAAGGGCAGTATGCAATTAATGGTTCTTCTAGTTCTACTCATGCACATGAATCTGTTTAGTCTATTACTACCCTTAGGTCTGGTAAGCAAGTTGATAATCAAGTGAAAATGCCAGAAGTGGAGGATGATGAAAATATTGTGTTAAAGGAAAAGGGAACTCATAGTTCACAGGATGACCATAGGGAAAAGAAAGGCAACTCAACCTCAATTCCAATTCAGGATCTTAGTTCTCCCCTTGATAGGAGGTTTGTTCCTAAAGCTCCATTCCCTCAAAGTTTAATCAGTCCTCAGAAAAGTACACAATTTGGAGATATTTTAGAGGTTTTTAAGAAAGTGCAAATTAATATTCCATTTCTTGATGCAATTCAGCAAGTTCCTGCTTATGCTAAGTTTCTAAAAGATCTTGTGACAATGAAGAGAAAGACAAATGTCCCTAAAAAGGCATTTTTGACAGAGCAAGTTAGTTCAATCATTCAGAATAAATATCCAGTGAAATGTAAAGACCCTGGATCTCCTACAATTTCATGCAGGATTGGGGATCATCTCATTGAGCGAGCTTTGCTAGATTTGGGGGCAAGTGTGAACCTAATGCCATATTCAGTATACTTACAGCTAGGTTTGGGGGAGTTGAAGCCCACAACCATGACACTTCAATTAGCTAATAGGTCTGTGAAAATCCCTAGAGGTATTATTGAGGATGTGTTGATTAAGGTGGATGCGTTCTATTTTCCTGTTGATTTTGTTGTGTTAGACACTGAGCCTACTCTAAATGCCAGTACACAAATCCATGTCATTTTGGGTCGCCCTTTCTTGGCCACATCCAATGCTTTGATCAATTGTCGAAGTGGTGTGATGAAGATTTCTTTTGGGAATATGACTGTTGAGCTTAATATTTTTGACATAAGTAAGCAAGTACTAGACAATGAGGATATATGTGAGGTTAACATGATTGGGAGCCTAGTCCATGATACTTTCCTACAATCAAGTTGTGAGGATCCCCCAAACGCTTGCTTAACCCATTTTGATTGCAATTTGGATACTGAAAAATCAATTGAGGAGGTCAATGCATTGTTGGATTCTGTTCCTCTCTTAAGTATTGATAGCTGGCAGCCAAAAGTGGTCTGTTTCCCACTTTCTTCATCCCCATTCCCATCTATTGTAGAACCACTAAAGTTGGATGACTTTTGGGAACACCAATTGATAAGTATACTTCAAGAGCACAAGGAAGCTATAGGTTGGAGAATTGCTGATATTAAAGGTATTAGTGCTTCTGTGGTTATGCAAAGAATTCAATTGGAAGACACTGCAAAAGCTTCTCAACATGTTTTTGACCCAGGTAAGTTACAATATCATTGGACTAGTCCATTCATAATATGAATTATTTATCTCCATGATGTTGTTGGGGTTTGTCCTGTTTATCAAGATTGATCTCCAGTTGTGTTAAATCTTTTTGCAAAAAAAAAAAGAAAAAAAAATTATTTTCTGCTTCTAGATTAGACTTTGTGTTTATTTTCTTGTTTAGTTTTATTTTCTTTTGTTCTAGCTGATATGTGACAGAAATTAAAATTTATAACAATCAGCTTGATTAAGGTACGTTTCCTCCTTCTCCTTACCTTACTTTTCCAACTTGAGTTTCTCATGTTGCATATTCATATTTTGCTCTCTTTTCATTCAAGACATATATTTGAGAGTATCATTTTTAACATTGAGGACAATGTTTGGTTTAGGTTTGGGGGGGGTGCATATAGATTTCTATCTTTTTGTTTTGTTTAGTTGTGTTAAAAAAAACAAAAAAAAAAAAAAACAAAAAACTTTTGCCTAGCTTGAGGTTTATGTTTTGAGTTCATTATACTACTGTTGCTTAAAGAATTTCATTGCTTTCATGCTCAATTCATTGCACATGCACATAGCCACTCAAACACAACTTGTTGTTGAAGGATAAAAATGATTAGAAAATCTTGATGATAACAATGTGGAGACTATAACCCCTGTGAGTTTTGAGCCAATCATTATTTTTGGAGGGTTATTTTTTTTTTTCTAATCTTAAAATTCATTTGGAAGTGAGTAACATATTTCCCTTGTTGTAGTCTCATTGTTTTTTTCTTTTGGCCAAGAAAAAAAAAATGATTTTATGCCACACTTGAATCTTTTGAAGTCATTGATATTGAATGAACTATACTAGTCTTCGAGAGATGAGATTAGGCCATTTTTGTCTACTTTGAGCCTTATATGTATTTTTCTTTTTTTTTGATACATTATCGCTAGTCACCCCGTTGAGCCCTTTAATTAGCCTTTCTTTCTTAAAGCCCTTATCCATAGTGTTTCAAGATTGAATTTGATCAATTTGTTTCAATGTGGTGGTTTGGAAGAGACTTCAAAGAAAGAAAGAAAAATTCAAAGAAAAAAAAAGAAAAAGAATTGAAAAGAGAAGAAAAACAGAAGAAGGGAAAAGTGTCAAAAAGAAGAAAATTAAAAAGGTTCTCATCAAATTTTGAGAACTGAAATGTGAGGAAGGAGTACTATTTTGAAGAAGAAGAGTTGAAAAGAAAAAATGCTGAATGAAAATTCCAAAGAGAGTTGACATTCCGACAAATATTGTAACACTTCTTATATTTACCTTCACCCATTTTTATTTCATTCCCTTTACTTTTACCTTACATTACGTCCCAATAAAGTCCTTATTTGATCTTGAAGATTGTGTAGTTCAGATATTGATATGATTGAGAAGAAAAAGGTGTGGTATAAATTCTTTTTGGCATCCTTTCATGAGACTACTTGTTCTTTCTTGATTAAGCGTTTTTCATGTGTTTTATATGTGAGGTATTTGATTTTGCTTACATTATTCCGCTCACATATATTGTTGAGAGTGTTACACCCCATTTCAGAGTGATTTCATTTGTTGAGTGATAACACTAGAAAGATTTGAGTTGAAGCATACTTTCAAATAGAGATTCGAGTCAAGTTTATTCTAAAACTAAGAGTATGTTTGGGTTGGCTACCACTTTTCACTCACATTGAGTTTTGATGGCATGAGAAATTTCTTAGCATATGCAGTGTTTTTGAACTTGAACTAATCCGCTTTACAAAAGGCAATTGAAAAAAAAAAAAAAAATTTTGATTTTCTTTGTTTTGTTTATTTATTTATTTTTTTTGGTATTCATTCTCAGAATTTTGTGGGTAAATTCCCTGCAAACCCTCACGAGACTACAACTCGTCCACTAGTGTAAGCTAGGGGTTTAAAGGCTTGTTGCATACGCTAAATGCAATCGAAAATTCCAGCGAAAGTGGATTAGTTAGGATTTTCTTTTTCTGTGTTTTTAATTTCTTTGTTTTGTTTTGCTCGAGGACTAGCAAAATGTAGGTTTGGGGGTATTTGATGTGCATGAAATATATACAATAAAGTACTCACATATCTACATATTTAGCCTTACTTTTATGTTATTTTGTGACGATTATATAATATCTTTGTGTTGTAGGTAACAAGGGCTTTACATGCAAAGTGGGGCTAGGCCAATTGAATCAAGCCAACTTACATCCAGCCAGGCATGAATTCAAGAAAAGACCAACCCAATTAAATTTAAGTCCAATTGGAGTAAGGAATCAAAGGAAATTTGCGCCAAATCCAAGTCCAATTCGGATTAGGATTCCAGACTGCACATCAGTTAGTATTTTTGGCATAACTTTCGGCTCAGATGTCCAATCGAGATGATTCAAGTTGGGCTGGAACGATAACTTAAAGGGCTACAACTTTGTAGTTTACCAAAAGTCCAAATTCTGACGTTAAATGGGCCAAAATAGTCGGTTAAGTGAAGCCTAAAAATCTGGGATTTTCTCCAAACGGGAATTCAACTTGTAATAGGATTCTTTAACCTATTTAAAGGCTCTTTAGGGCAAAATTCAGGGGGGAAGGCTAGTGCTAGGGCTGAGGGCTGAGGGCTGAATGTGTAGAGAGTTGCAGCTACTTCTTCCATGACAGTTAGTTTTATTTTATTTGTCTAGTTTAATGTTTAGTATTTTATTTTTGTGTTTTCTTTCAATTACTATGAGTAGCTAAATTTATAATTAGGGTTGAGGATGAAACCTTGTTAAGGATTATCAGTTATATTTATGTGATTTGATTTTTCCCAATATAGTTGTTCTTTAATGATTTAAATTGTTCTTACTTCATATCAATTGACTAAGATGGAATTCTAGATATGAGTTCAATCATGTTTTTCTCATGATTTAGGATTTGTCTTAATTAATTGAATGCTTGGTTTATTAATTCTTGATTATAAAATTGGATATCACTTGTGATTTGTCTGTCAATGGATACAATTTATGATTTGATTTTTAGAATTGGATATATCTTGTGATTTGTTTGGCTACGGATACAATTGATGATTTGATTTTATACTTAAGAAGCGAAGAAGAACATGCTTTAGATTCTTAAACATAAGTTTTAATGATGATATTTTCCATGATAGTAAGATTGATTTCTAGATTATCATGTAGTGAGTTGGAAAAAATTAATAATCATAAATATATGCTGATATGACTTACAAGGCGGATTCCAAAACCTTAATTCCTTTCTCTTGATTGTTTACATCTTTTTATTGCTTTATATATTTTTCTTAGTTTAACTATTTGCTTAATTTTATTAATTGCTTAGTTTATTTTATTGTAACCAACCAATTTTTACTTAAATTAGATTAGGATTAATTTGGTTAAGGTTTAATTAATTTTCCTACATTCATACAAGTCTCTGTGGGTTCGACCTCGTTCTTGTCCAACTATACTTCGATACGGTTCGTACACTTGCGAGTATTTTAAAATTTCACAACAGTGAGGTAATTGCTTGAAACCTCCAAAAATATAGTCAATTATAAGGGGAAAATGTGTTAAAAAAAAAAAAAAAAAAAAAAAAAAGGGAAAGTAGAAAGGTGGCCAATGAATTCACAAAATATTAAAAAAAAAAAAAAAATCTTTGTGACCTAGAACTAGAATCTCTCTCTCAACCAAAAAATAAAAAATAAAACATAAAATCCAATTTTTATTTTTGTTAATATCATTGGAAATTTTTTTAAAAATCTTTTCCTATGACCCAAAAATAAAAAATAACTGTGTAAATTTACACAAATATTATAACTGTGGCAAAAATGGCCGATTTTAACGTACGAGTAGACTGTTCGAATGTGAGGATACCATATGTAACGTAAAAAAAAAAAAAAACTGCTGGAAGACAATGCAGAATGACGTGGCCAAATCAGGCTAAAAAAGAAATGACGTGTCCAAATCAGACTAAAAAGGAAATGACGTGTCCCAACAAAACACCGTTTGCACCGTGTACTTTTACTTGATTGATTTGATGAATACGATTTACGAGTTCGTTTTCGTGCCATCAAATCCCGAGGCCCGTGACGGTGACGTTAACACTTGCCCTTTCTTTACACGTGGACAAATTTACACCGTTGGTTCGTAGTAGCTGGGGACAACTGTGTCCATGACCATGAGTATGTCCACGGTAAGAGAATATGTGAGGGTATATATGCTTCTGCAAATAGTAACGTGTTTTTGGACCGTAACTAAGGTGAGGCCTAATCAGTAGTCATGTACTTCAGGCTTTTCGGACAGTTTCGACTTTGGACTAATACTATATTAACTCACCTCAATCATGCTTTTTTAAATTTTGTTTGGTGATGTGCACGTTGTTTTACACCGTTCAGTTTCCAGTATTTGACACTCTCTCAAGTTGTGGTTGGCAGCTGTTGCTCTGACTCAATTATATTATTTATACTACCCTTAATCATGTCTTTCATTTTCTGTAGTTTATTTATTTTTATAAAAAGTTTAGAAGTATAAAAATTTTCACAACTTTTTGTTACGTCGAATATAATTGATGAAGAAAAAATGGTGGGTCAATATATAAGTTATAGTTTTTTTTTTTTGTTTTTTTAATTTTTTTTTTAAAGGTAACTTAAGGCATCCGTTCCTAATAATAACTATTTATTATCAGATCAAAACACCAATCAGTTTTTGATGTAAGCCAGAATTAAATCTCAAGTTTCTTATATAAGTAATAGTTAACAACTCATAATTTACCATATAGAATTGTGGCAAAAAAATTATGAAATAATTTGTGATTCCAAAACTACTCTATTTTTTTAGTAAATATTGGAGAGCTAATTTCTTTTCTTTTTAGTTTAATTACTTCTTTCGTCTTATTAACTATAATGTAGCTGTAATATTTTTTATTTTTTTATTTTTACATTAATAGTTGGGGTAGTAGAGGGTTTGAACTTTAAATCCTCTCTCTCTGTAATATTTTTTATTTTTTTATTTTTACATTGATAGTTGGGGTAGTAGAGGGTTTGAACTCTAAATCCTCTCTCTCTCTCTCTCTCTCTCTCTCTCTCTCTCTCTCTCTCTCTCTATATATATATATATGTGTGTGTGTATTAGAAACACAAAAATATTCAAACTAGTTGATTTACAATGTGTGTGTGTGTGTTAGAAACACAAAAATATTCAAACTAGTTGATTTACAAAATTCTTGACCGTTGCAATATTCTTTTAATATCAAAATCGAGTAATATCAATCTTTAACAATTAGTAATAAATATTAAAAAATAAAACAATTAATAATAAACCTTTTGCTCAAATAAAATAAAAATTTATTGAAAATATTATTTTTGTCCTTACATTTTAGTAACGGTTAATTTAGTTTGAATCTATGTTATTTTCAACTTAGAGTCTATTTTGTATCAACTTTAGCTTTTAGGTTTTAGTTTTTACGTACAGATTTTTAAAACTTCACTTTTTCCCACATTTTCTTACTTTTAAATTTTTTTTAAGATACAAATATACTTTAACACACTTTTAGCAAAAAGTTAAATAAGCTGTTCTCAAATAGATACTTATAGTGAATTGTGTCCCTACTATTAATGTGTTGAATTTTTTGTCTCTTTTTTTCAACTTGTAGCCAATTTGATACCTGTTATTTTCAACTTGTAGTCATAGTTGACATTTTCCATTAATGAGTGATGATAGGTATCAAATTGACTACAAGTTAAAAATAACAAAAACAAAATTAACTATTACCAAAATATAGGGATCAAATTGATAGTGAGTTTAGTGACCCTAAAATTATATTTTCACTAAATTCATTCTAATTAAAAATTCAAATTTATGTCAAACATGATTTTATAATTCTTTTTGACTTTTTCGTTTAATTTGACAAAAATCCTAATGATACAAGGTTAAGCATTTATTACTAATAGTTGTTGTTGCCCATTTTTGGACAAAAGGGTACAATGGCTAGGGCTGTCCAAATTCATCCGAGTACCCAACCCACTCGAAGAACCGACCGGATTCGATCCGAAACCGGCCGACCCGACTACTCCGGCGGGTCTTCATCACCAGAAACTGATTCCGGCAGGTCGGGTTTCGGTTTTCCTCCCTTAAAACCCGAAAAACCCGAACCGACCAAAAGATTTCCAGATTCTAGCCAAAATTTCCAGAATTCGGCGAAAAAACCCAAATTCCGGCGAAAAAACCCAGATTCCGATGATATTTTTCCAGATTCCGGCTCTATTTCCCTTAGATCTGATGGGATTTTGACTGGATCTGGCGAAATCTCTTCGAATCCAGTGAGATTTTCGCCGAATCTGGCGAAATCTCATTGAATCCGGTGAGATTTTCGTCGGATTTTGTTTTTTCCACCGTTTTCTCGCCATCCTGAATCCAACCAACCCGCCCGCCACCTGTTGATGTTCTGAACTGCCCAACCTGATTACTCCGGCGGGTCGGCGACGGGTGCCTTTTTTTTCCACCCGATTTTGTCAGTTCTAGGTTGGGCACAAACCCGAACCGAACCGACTCGTGGACAGCCCTAACAATGGCAAAAGAAAGCCAACAATATGAAAAAGGTGGAGAAAGAAACCAACAAAGTAAAGACCATTGGACTAGAATGACAAGAATAATGGTCCATAAGCCCACAAAATAATAAGTGGCCCCAAAGAAAGCAAACGAGCCGGGGAAGCCCCCAAAGAATGAAGTAGTAAGTCCATAGGAATCTTAAGAAATAGAAAAAAGTAAAAATGAGCTGAAGGAGCCCAAATAAAGGAATTGGTAAATGAGATTGGTTTGCAAGTCAATAAACCTAAAGGCAAAGGATGAGGTAATTGGGCCAGGGAAACCCAAATGATTTAGCAAAAGTTCATGTGAATGAAAGAGGTAGGAAAGAATGAAATGGGCCAAGAATGCCTAAAGAATGAAACAGGCCGAGGAGACCCAAAAAATGAAAAGGGCCGAGGAAGCTTGAGGTGTTGAATGGACTGGCCCAACAAGAATGTTGGACAGTAAAGACTAAAAGAAAGAATAATATGAGAAATTGGTATGGCAGGCGCTTCAACCCATAAGCCCAGAAGTAACAACAAGACAAACAAGGGTGAAGGATATCATAACAAGAACAATGCAGTGATGTGGTAGGAGCACCAGCTAGCCCACGAACAAAGGATAAAAAGGGGGCATGGGCCGAATTAAAGGAAGGAAAGCCTACACCCAAGCAATATCTAGCCTGAAGAAGAAATGAGATGCAGAAAATGCAAACCCAAGAACTCATTCATGCCGCAAGAGTTAAACAAGCACCAAAGCGTACAGTAGAGTTAAACAAACCTGTAGGCAATGGCAAACGCATGGGAGCCAGAGAAGCAATGGACTTATATGGAAGTAGAGCATGCACACAAGGCTCAGGCACCACCTACCTGTACCCAGCTAATATAGAGGTTGGTAAGAGAGAAGTCGAACCCTTATCCGAATGGGAGTGTCAAGGGGAGTAAAAAACAAAACAAAACCACTTTTGTCTGGGAATGTGGTGTGGCACGGCCAACACAATGTAATGGTGGTGGCTGGGCAACCAGCAGACCAATGGGCAGTCTTGGAAAGACACCCACAACAGGCTAAAGGCGGTTAAGGGATAAAAATGACAAATCTTGTTACGGCAGGCAGTATAAAAGGCCATGGACGTGCACAGTAAAATGAGAGAATAAAAAGGAAGAAAAATAGAGAAAAACGAGTAAGAGAAAGAAACAAAAACAGAAAACTAAGAGTAATGAAGGAAAATATAAGTGATAGGAGTAAAAGCATGCATCAATAGGCTACCTACTTCTCTCCCTCTCAATAGCCCACTCTCTAACGAGTCAAGAGTTTGAGGTTACGTTTGGATTCAGCTGAAAAACACAGCGCGTTTGCGTCTGGCGTTTTTCTTTTCTTTTCTTTTGGCATGCGTTTGAGAGACAAACCTTAATATTTGACTTTTCTCACCCTTTTCAGCACATCAGTGGGTCTCGTATACTGTTCACGGGACCCACAAACCTCACTTTTCAGCAACTTTTTCATTAAAAATGGGTCACACGGTACTATTCACACATTTAAAAATTATTTTGCTACAGTATTTTCAGTTTTCAGCTGTATTTAAACGGACCCTGAGATTAAGTAATTTTGGTCAATTTTCCAAAGTGAGTAACTTCTACAGTAGAATTCCCTTCTGAGGTTACCCACATTGGAGATTGGTTCCCTTTTTTTGGACTTGAATATGCCAAAGAGCCAAGCCCATTCCTCTAGCATACTAATCTTCTTTTCTTTTGTCATGGTTGATTAAGGACTAATGTGACTTCTTGTCATTAATCTATTCTTGCCGTAATCATGTTGTGATACTTTTTCCTTTGTGGAACTGTTCATGTATTATTGTTGTTAGCAGAAAATATTTTAGTTAAAGTGTTTTAGTTATCCTGCTATATTGTGTTTTCTTGCTATAACACTTGTAATAGTTTTTCCTGCTATGAGCACGTGAATACGCTCAAGATTCCTATTAGGACGCGTCAACACAAGAAGGGCCAAACTTGCACTTAAGTTGGTCTAAGGCGTATCCCAGTTAGGCAAGTCTCAACTCTCTTACCCCAGAATCACAAGGCCGTGGTATAACGGGAGCAATCTAGCCCAAGACGCAAAAAAAATTGTCCACCACAATAGTTAAAAGAGAAAACATTGCTAAGTTTTGAAGTTTTGGAAATGCAATTAAACCTTCTTTTTTTTACAATTGTTTTGTGTGAAGAAAAAAACATTACACTAAGTGCAAAAACACTACCACTTAAATAAATAAATTCTAATCACAACAAAGTTTTGCACGCACAGTAGGTTATACACTAAACTCTTCCCTTGAAAATATAACTAACGCAGAAAAAAAATTTAAAAAAAATTAATTAATTAAATTGGACTATTAAATCATTAGTAATTGGACAAATAAAAAATTAGCAAACCTAATCTCTAGAACATATTATATGCAAGTTGTTCTAGACCGTTAATTTCTGCAACTTGTTGGTAGTTGTTGCTCTGATTGATTATATTTTTTTAGTACACTCATCAATCATGTCTTTCATTTTTAATATTTTGATCTTTGGGTAGAAACTAAACAACTAATTTTTTTCTAATTTTTGTTTTTGCGAAAAATAAATCTTGATCTATTTATTTCTTTTATTAGCAATTGATAGATTTTGCACCCGCATAGTAGTCTAAATTTTCTTCATGATAGATTTAGTATACAGTCATTGATTACCTTAAATTAAATAAATTTCCGGAATTGAGCAACTTTAATTTTTAAAATTGATCTTTATTTCTTTAATTTTTTTTAAATAAATATATTGTATCCCTGTGACCCTGTCTAGGCCAAACTTTATTTTTTTATATTTACATTTATTTCTTTAATTTGGTGTTGACATGGGACACTATGTTGTTGTTGTTGTTGTTTTTTTTTTTTTTTTTTTTTTTTTTTTTTTGAGGCGGACAAGGTACACTATTAGTATTATTAATCTATTATTATGGGTTACAATTTTTTTTGAGGCTAAATTAAAAGGACGAGGAGAATCGGTAAGGTAACCATAGTAGCAATTTTAACTGTTGAGTAGTAAGTAATGCTTGAGTGATTAGACACTTAGAGGCACGTGCAATCTCTCATGGGATTGAGGTTTTTTTTTTTTTTTTTTTTTTTTTTTTTTTTTTTTTTTGAGTCATAGGATTGAGTTATAATTTGACTTCAACCCCATTTAGATAACTAGTGGTTTCGGTCCTTCGAGTACTAGAAGGCATTTTGTGGATTTCATTTCGGTCTAGTGGGATTAGCTGAAAAATATCAATAAGTAAAATGGAACGATAAATCGGATTTTTTTCCAAAATAACACAATTTTGCTAACAATTTTGTTAGTTAGTAATATTTCCAAACTATTTAGGAAACTAGTATCTCGAGTCTGTTAAACTCGAGTTCTTGTGGGAGGAAAAATTTGTCGTACCAAAATAGTTCTTCTCCAGACAGTTCTTCCTTCTTCTTCTCCTTCCTCAAACATCCAAACCCATTTCTCAAAATCCTAAACCCAAAAATCACGATCTCGAAATCGGAGCAAAAACCAAAACCCAAAAATCACGATCTCGGCACCGAAGCGTCATGGGTTTGACGATCTCAGCATTGGAGCAACTTGGGTTTGTTGATCTCGACACCAAAGGTCCGTTTTCTGTGTTTTCTGGTTTGGTTTGTCTCTTGATTCGTTTTCTATTTTTTCTGGGTTGGTTTGTCACCGATGGAATATTTTCTGTTGTGGGTTTGTGTTTTCTGGGTTGGTTTGTTAGTGTTTTCTGTGCTGATGTTCTAGGTTTTTTTTTCTTTTTTGGTTGGTCTGTTTGTGTTTTTTGGGTTGTTGTTCTGTGCTGTTCTGGGTTGGTGCACACTACATTTTCTGGTTGCTGCATTCTGTGATTTCTAAGTCGGTGCATGTTGCGCGTGGATTTTTTTTAATCCACCTCAACTACGCACCTTATGGAAATCGAGTCTATAAGACTTGATTTGCTACAGTGAACTCGAGTCTAAAAGACTTGAGATTTTAGTTTTCTAAATAGTTTGAAAACGGTGCTAACTAACAAAATTGTTTGAAATTGGGTTTTATTTTGAAAAAAAAAAATCCTGATAAATCCCCTTGTTCCACTTCAAGCTAAATTCTAGTTCATTACGGATCATTTCAACCAATTCTTGTCGATCATTCTGGTCAAATTTTGGTTTGCTCCTCTTTAAAATAAAAAAAAAAAACATGTTTTTATGTGATTCATATTATTTCATTGATTGTGAGTAAAATATGAAAATTAAATATGTATTTGTAATTGGTCGGTACTATAATATTTTGTTCCAAAAGATATATCAGAGCGGATAGCTAAAATGAAATTGACAACATTGGTAGAAGAGAGTAATTTTTAAGCCGAATTAGTATCAATTTACAACCTTAAAAAAGAAAAAGAAAAATCCAATCTATAACTAATGTTTATTGGCTGCAATTGTTGTGTATTGGTGATGGTTTGAATATGCAGACATTGATGTTGAGTCAAAGTATCCAGCTAATTAAACAAATTAATAATCACGTGCTTTTTCATTCTTCTAACTTCTAAGATCCCACCACAATTTGCAATGAAAAGTAAACTTAAAGAAAGAGTATTCATTAAAAAGTCATGACATTAGAATCTTCTACGAAGATGAAACTAAAATTCTTGAGAAAAAAACAAAGAGAAGAAAAAATAGAAAAGGAATCTGGCGTTCGGGAAAAGGACCTATCATCTACATCTGCATGAATGTAAAAGCAAGAAAAAAGGTTGGATTACGGTCTCCCAAGTCCCAACGAATGTTCGAAAGTCCAAGTATCATATCAGTCTCACAAATGATACCAAAACTAGCACAAAGAATACACTTCGCCGAAATTCCTGAGTCCTGATTGACAATTCATTGTTACACGTTGTAATTGTATACCTGTATACGTAATTTGATCATTTTATTCATTAAAGAAATGGAAACAAAATGAGAAAGTATATTGACAAATTTGTGGCAAATTTTCACATGGAATTTGGCTCTTTGCTTGTTAGGATAAAGCCGTGTCTAGTGTAAATTTTTTATTTTTTATTTTATTTTATTTTTGCTGTTTATGGAAGAGATTATTGATAAGCATCCTTACTCCATAGCTTCATTTTTGAAGAAGCTAATTCCCGAGTTCAAACCTGCAACTTATCGCTATAAGTGGAAGATGTTAGGTAATTTTTCATTGCTTTGCCACACATTGAATTTTGATTGGATTGAGTTCCAAGCCCAGGTTTAAGTTGGGAAAGTCAATTCTACTACTTGCACCAACATGAAAAGTGAAGAAGGCTAGCACAGGCCGCACAGCGCCTTGGGATCATGCCTATATAAGCAAACCTACAAAAGAGAAGGAAGATGGAATATCCAATTGTATGTTTTCAAATAAAAAAAAGTAGATTATTTTGGAGCGAGGAGATAAGCGAAAGAGACTCCCTATTTGTGTTTTCAAACAAAAAGAAAACTAATTTTGGCATATTTATTGAATGTGCACAGAAAGTTGTTGTGCAGGGGTTAATGAAAATTTGAAACTAAGGGTCCGTTTGGATTGAACTTATTGTTACTAAAACTGAAAACTGAAAACTGAAAACTGAAAACTGAAAACACTGTAGCAAAATAATTTTTAAATGTGTAAATAGTACCGTGGGATCCATTTTTAATATTTTTTAATACGTGAACAGTGTATACACAGTGCGTGAACAGTGAATACACTGTTCATAACAGTAAATGCTGCCTCCCAAAGTCAACAAATGAGGAAAAAAAAAAAAAAAAGAAGGAAAATGTAAAACTTTGAAAACGCAGACGCCGGATTCAGTGGAATCCAAACGGCCTCTAAGTACCTCACATCCAACGCGTCCACGTCTAGCTTTTTTTTTTTTTTTTTACCAACACCTATTGCATTGTTCCTGAGATATAAACAATGCAAATGGGCAAATGAACAGTATTTTTGGTGTAAATAGTAATCCGAAAATTATTTTTTTATTGTTTTCAGTTTTCAGCAAAATAAGCGGTATCCATACATACTCTAAAGTTGATTTTCTCTTCTTCCCAAATATTGGGACATTTTTTTAGCTTTTATGGAAACGTTACTTCTTTTCTTTTTGAGTGTAATGGAAGCGTTACTTAGAAGTACTACCAATTCCTCCAGCTTAAGAGAAAAACCTATAGCAAAGTTTTTAGTTTTTACTTGGAATTACTACCAAGTGTTACTTAGAAGTGGGGGAGTGTTTTATTTCTGGCCACCCGCAAGCTTGTTTGTCCGCTTTGGGGAGCCAAGCCCGCACGATTTTGTCCTCAAGTGACATGGGAAGACTTTAAGTGTAGTCCCACATCAGCAAGAGAAGCGCCCCACTCATGCTTTATAAGTGCTTGGCACAAGCATAAGTGTACCACTACCACACGTGTAGTAGTGGTAGAGGCGTGTCCTACACAGGGGTAACAAAACCGTGCGGGTGTCGGGTCCGGGACATGGCCAAGCCAATCCCACCCCACCCCAAAGCGGACAATACTCTTGATGGGCACTGCCCTCAAAAGCGCCTTTTTGTGGGAGAGGATTTTGTTCCTGGCCACCCGCAAGCTTGTTTGTCTACTTTGGGGAGCCAAGACCGCACGGTTTTGTCCTCAAGCGAAATGAGAAGATTTTGAGTGCAGTCTCACATCGGCAAGAGAAGCGCCCTACTCATGTTTTTTTCAAAAGAAAAGTAGCTAATAAGTTATATGGTGATGATGTCGAAAATCATTAGTAAGCCACACGATATTCACATGCTCGAGATGATACCTGCGAAACAAAAACAAAGAAAAAACTCTGGGAGAGTACCAGTGTGGTACCGGCCAAAGATCCTCTGAAGGTTAAGTTAGAAAATCTTTCACAACTTTAGAGTATCAGAGTTGGGTTGAATTATGCGTACCTTCTTTTTTGAGAGCCTTTGGATTTTTATAGTGGTATAGAACTGACTTTCGTTTATTGTGTAGGAAGACGTTTCCTTATGGAGAAGATCATCATTAATTGGCGTATATTACGGGATTCTCCTTATGTTAGAATTCTATTCATATTGGGACACTATCGACTAGAGTTAATTGTGGGACACAAGTTGTTTCCAATTAGGATTACTTAAAGGTTACTTAAATCATGTGGATGCCATGTGGCCTTGAGATTCGTCCACCTTGCATTTGCGCATCTTGGATCCGTCCACTATTAGCCCACTGGTCCAGCACTGTCAGGTTTATTTAAATGGACCCATCGTCCCTAATTTTACCCTCTTCATATGCTAAGGATATACTATATATAATGCATAAAGTTCAAACAAGACGAGTGATAAGGAGAATTGGGATTTGAATTCCTCTTTCCTTTTTTTTTTTTTAATTATTATTATTATTTGTAGGAATTCCCCCGAGTTCTTTTAACAATAAAATTATCAAAAAAGAAAAAGAAAAAAAAGAAGAAAAAAAAGAGAGGGAGATAATAGTCTAGTGATAATGGTATCATTTATGATGCCTATGTGGCTCAGGGGAATTGGAGCACAACATATACCATTATGATGATATTAGGATATAAGTAGGGAGATTGTAATACTTGAGATTGTCTAGATGTGGATTGGTATTAGGTTGGATATGAGTATGTGTTGTGCGGTTGTGTGATGAGTTCTACATCAAGTATTTACTAGACTGACTTAAGCTATATAAGTGATCATAAGAAACCCTAATGTAATTGACAATCTCTTTTAGGGCATATCATAGAAGTGGCTAGTCTTGACAAAAACATAGATAGAACAACTTATAGAATCAATTAAATTTAGTGCATTTCCTTTCAAAATCACATTATAGAAGCTTTCATCCTTCATTTTCTAGATTAGTACCTCAAAAATGACAAACTAGGGTCCATCAATGCCATATGATTAGAAATAAAGGTTTCAACAAACGTGTTTTGTATGAATATCAGGGATGGACCTAGGTGGGGGGCCAAGGGGCCCGGGTCCCCCTTGGTCCAATTTTTTTTTTAAAATTATTATATGTTTAATTTTTGTAGTTGAGCCCTTCTTCCAAAACCTTAGATCCTCTTCTCTTCAATAAGCCTAGTTAACCTCATCCAAATAGTAACTGTCAAATCCAAAAACTTAACAAAATCAATAAAAACATTTACAATGGTCATTGTATTTTAGCAAAAAAGAAAAAAAAAAAGAGAAAGAAAAGAAAAACTATTTTACTACTAAAAAACCAAAAAATCATGTATTATTGGAGAAGTTAAAACTAAATTTTTTGCAATTACAGTAAACTGGTATAAATACCAGTTGACTGTAGCAAGTTGTTAAAATTAAAATACAACATTTTATTAAGATTATATCTCTTCTTTCAATTAAAAAACTCAAATTCTTCCTCTTCTTTTATTATTTTAATAAGTTGTTTATATTATTTTAGATGAAGTGATAATAAAAAAAATAGAATATTTGATATTGGATGTATTGTAAAGTGAGATGGTAAAAATAGATAAAGTACATTTTTTGAGATGTTAAACTTCCTTAATTGATATAGATTTGGTTCAATTTTTTAGAAAACGCAATATAATTCAACTGGTTTGGTAAATTTACACCATCATGTTACCATGTTAGTTCACTACAAAATCAACCAATCCAAATCAAACAAATCCAAAGTAATTAGCTCCCAACACTTCATTATATTACATTTCATGAAAAAACAAAATGGATCCTCATTCCTCAATTCCTTGTGGTTGTAAAATGTAAACACACAGACATCAGAGATGAACCAGGAAAAAAGGAAAGCACATAGTAAACAAAGTGTCCAAGCATAGCCTAGCCGTATCTGGTGTCTTAGTCATGGATTTTTGTGCCTTCTTCGGAGCAAGGAAATCGTAAGAGTTGTGCATAGTGCAAAACGATGTTGCCTCCAGTTGTTTTTGCCCCCAAGAAATACCTAAACAAAGGTGTTTTGATTTTGAATACCAACTTTGACTAATCGGTGCAAAGAGCATGCGTGGAGAATTCCTATACTGCCACCTACCAATTCCGTCCCTGTTCATATATGGTAGAAAACTCCGTTCTTTAAGTTACAGATTTTGTCTCGGTATCTAGCTAGGAATAAATGGATCTTTGTATATTTACCAAGATTAATATTTTGCTCTGAAAATTTATAGTAATTTATTATATGAAAAAGGAAAAAAAATATATACATACTAACATACAACATTCTGGTTCATGATTATGAAAATAGTATGGTTGAGGTTTTTTTTTTTAAAATTTTTTTTTATAAATTTATTTGCATCACTCTGCATGGTTATTTGTTCTATGAATCTATTTTTCAAATTGGACTTTTAAATATTTTTGTAAGAGGCCACTTGTTTGGCTTTTAAAAACCGTGATATAAATTAAAGTGTACGTTAAGTATTTAACCCACCAACTTGTTACAGTCTACCCCAACTTTTTTTTTTTTTTTTTTTTTTTTTGAGAATCTATCTACCCCAACTTGACTTGCTTGGGTTTTGGATTTTCCTGTGTTGATGATATCTTGATGGATACTAAATTTTATTTGAAACTCGGTTTGCGCAAGATTTATATATGTTGTCATAATTTTTCTCTCAAAAAAAAAAAAATATATATATATATATATGTATGTTGTCATAATTTTTAACTTAAATAGTAGTATGATCCAACTTATTCGTTAATAGTTTAAAAATATATGAACTTTTTAAATTTTGATCTTTTGATACTTGACTTAAATTTATTTATTTATTTTTAATTTGACTTATATAAGTAAACATTTTTGTTTTATATAATTCAATAGTCACAATAATGGAAGAAAATAAAATAGTGTTAATATTTTCTACTCATATTGTTAAAAAAAAGGTGTTTATTACAATTTATTTATCCCTTTTAAACAATGAATTGTTAAAATAAAAAAAATACTGTATAAAAAAATTACCATTTTAATTAAAAAAGTGTGTTAATTAAAAAAGTGTGTATTTTTTATATATAATTTTTTATTTTGAGAATTTAATTTATAAGTGGTTAAATTAATTTGAAAATCAACAACAGCACATGCGATGAAGTTTTTTTTTTATTTTTTTATTTATTTTTTTTTTAATTTAAAAAAACTGTGTTTTTATTTTATATATATAATTTTTATTTTGAAAATCTAATTTATAAGTAAATAAAGTAATTTGAAAATCAACAGTAGAGTGACCTTATTTTTTAGGCAATATTTTAGTGGGAGTTAAAGTTATATTTTTATTGGATTGTCCTTTAGTTTTGTCTCTATTTAAACATAGGGACGTAAGGGTATTTTTGAACAAAAAAATAAAGAATCAAAATAGAAAAAAATCCCTTAAATAGTAGTATAGATAAACAGGCTGATAGCGATGGAATTGCAGAGACAAGATGACCATTTATATAGAATAGTATGCTTTACATGTTCCTCATGCCAAAAACAGAACGTCAATGTAGCCGCCACGGTGTTCAACACTGACCCTACCATTAACTGAAATATCAACTCGGCTGAACAAAAAGAATTTTATATATATATATATATATATATATGTATATTATTTTCTTTTTTTGAGCTTTGTAAAGACAAATTTGATCCTATTTATTATAGTGTGTCTATTTTAATTTTATTTTGCCCTTTCATCCAGTGAAGATCCAAAGGACAAGCATGATTGACAAACCTTACTAAAAAAAAAAAACAGTGTCACCCAGGTAATAAAACGTATACTTTTTTATTTTTCTTGTTCTGAGTAGCTAATAAAACTTGTCAAACATAAGTTAACAATAATTCTCTTTTTATGTGATTTTTCATGTGGTGACAACTTCACCTAAAATTTAGCTTGTGTGAAGTAGGTAGGTATTTTTACAATTTTTTGCTTTTGTTTTTGTTTTTTAAAGGAAAAGTAGGGTAGTTGTGTTAATTATGGTTACCATTTATAATTGGAAACATATGTGACAAGATCCAAAAATTACAATTCCTCCGTCCCAAATTATTTGGCCTAGTTAGAAAAACCCAATTATTTAGAGAAACATCATTAACTACCTTATTTCTTTGAAAAAAGTTATAAATTTCCTAAATTACCCTTAAACAAATTTGTTTTTCTTTGTTGAAGGTTTTTATTTTATTTTATTTTATTTTTTATTTTTTTTATAAATTTGAATAAAGATGGCATGTATAATGGATTTCAAAATTTAGGTTTTTAATTTTTTTTAATTTAAAAAAATGCTCCCACAAATAAATTAAGGGCATAAAGGGGATGTTAGTAAATTAATGATGTTTGACTTTTCAAACAGGACATAATTTTGGGACATCCCAAAATGGAATACAAGCTAAGCAATTTGGGACGGAGAGAGTACTAATTTAGATACTTTCTTCTTATAGAAAAATACTAATTTAGATACTTAGATACTTGGTAGGTTCCATAAGATGAAACTCTCTCTTTCAAAAAAAAAAAAAAAAACCCTTTATATGTTACCATATATAAGATGACTTTTGAATAATGTGGGATAATTACATATTTTTTTACATAAAAAAACACGCACACAAAGAAGTTTACAATATTCCTTCAAAAAAAGAAGAAGTTTACAATATTATTATTAGACTTTGACGTGAATGTGAATTTAGTTATTTGGTTCCATTTAAACAATTAACCTCTTGGACATTAGATTTGTATCTAATCAAACACTCTGTTAGTATTTTCTGTTAAAGTTTAGTGGATTTAATTGCATGTTATTCTCATAATTTTTGTTACATCATCAAAATTTTTGAACGTAATTATTATGATATGCACATCATATGATTAAATTTGGTAGACTTTTAAAAAGTTTTATTTATCACAAAGCTATTACTCAATGGATTAATTTTTCAAATCAAAAGTCTAATGAACGAATTTTCAATCATATTAAAGTACAAAAAGTAACATTCATTGTTCCTTTTAACTATTGTGTCCACAAACCTGATAAATCGTGGATCACTAGTCAAACCGCACGGTCAATTAAAATTAAAAAATGTATATAATTTTTTTAAAAGTATTAAAAACTGATAATTCATTATGAAAATAAACTATATGAAACATTCACGCTAAAATATATATAACCACCTTTTTTTAGAGAGAAAAAGATATAACCACATTACGGTATACTTAATGCAATGTTAATTTTTGAGAATTCTTTATAAAAGTAACGATAAAGAGCTCAACAAATATTTTTTTAACAAAATATTGTAATGAGGATGTCCCACAAACCTACAGTATATAAATATACTGAGTCAATATTCAACAAATACTTAGATGATAAGCCATAAAAGAATATTGACTTTTAACTTATTAAGAAAATATATAATCAAAAAATACAATTATAGAAAAAAAAAGCATATATTAAGAATGTCAACACAATCCTATTGTATCTATGAAATAAATTATTATGATAAAATTTATATATAAAAAAAAACTGAAATAAAAATAATCTAAATAATTTTGAAATTTTATAATTTTTTTATTAGAAATTTATATAAATTAAGAGATACAATTATGAAAATAATCGTAAATAAATCATGAATGGTACATTAAGTCATAAAACAATATTAGGGATTTATTGTGAAATGTTGTTGTTGTTGTTTTTATTTTTTATTTTTAATTTTATTTTATTTTTTTAAAAAAAAACCTATTGTAAGTTGCCAATAGGCAATAGTTGACTTATGTCGCTTAGTTGGCATATTTTGATATTTCCTATAAAGATATTTAAAGTTCGAATCTTTCTTTCTCATTGTAACTATCGAATTATAAAATAAAAAAAAGACTTATTGTAACTCATTGAGTAATGTTACAAATATGACAATAAAATATTTTATATATTAGATGTACACACGCACATTTGATTTGATGACTAAAATTAGAGGTTTTGAGTAGTAATAAAAATGTTAAAGTTTCAAATAATTGTTGATGTTGTGTTTGCTGATGACGGTTTTTATATACAATATGACAATTTAAAGGGTAGAGATCATTAATTGGGATTGTGGTTATGGTAGAGACGAATGACATGATTGCACAAGGAATGAATATGAGAACATCTTATGATTAGAACAATTATGATAACTATTTAAGCACAGAAAGAATGAGAGATTGATATATTGAATTTTTTTTAGAGAAAGGGATTATTTTTAAATTTTATAGGGTTTTTTTTTTTTTCTTTTTTTGTAAACCTTAAAATTTTATAGTTGTTATGTACATAGAGAGAATTGTTTATTTGATATATTAAAATTTAATACTATTATTGAACTCTCTGAAACTAAATTGAAATAATCAATAAATAAAACTAAAATTTGACATAATTTTTTATTTTAAGAAAAAGATAAAATACATTTTTTTTTCCTTATTTGATTTGATTTTATCCTCTAAAAAAGAAAGAAAGAAAATGAGATAGATATTTTTTATTGGAAAAAATTAAAAGAAAGGTGTGGGGCCCAACAATTCGTGGACCAGGCCCATTTATCCTTAGAGCGTCCGAAGGCCCAATCCGAGGAGAGCTGTGGCCCAAGCTCTACAACGCAGAGCACAAAACAATTTTTGGGAAGCAGCCGAGGACAGTTTAGTCCTCGGCAGATCCATAATCCCACCAGAATAAAGGGGCAAAACTGGTATAGGGACGAATTAGTAAGGAAATCCAGAATATCTTGGGGAAGTTATCCATACTACCCTTCTAGATAGGGCCCGACGCCTGACAGAGCCGTACTCTGCAGCTTTATCAAACCATCCCCAACAATTCCGGGATTGGACTGATGGGACAAATGTCAGTGTTCGTAAAGATTGACCCTACACGTGGACGAAGGGCAATGAATGCAAGCTAGTATAAAATAAGAAAGTAAGTAGATCTGATGGGAGGCCCCTTTTTCCACCTTCGAAAAAAGAGAGACGACATGGGAAAACATCTCAGGAACACCGAACTTCATGGAAGAAAGTCCGTCGTTGGGCAACCGAGAGAAGACCTCAACAGGTCCTCGGATCAACTCCGAGGAGCTCCATCCCATGGGGTACGACGCCTCAGGGCTTAAATGTTCATACCCAATCCCCTTTTTCTACGTAGATTCCTCTAAAGCCATGACCGGACAACGCCACTTGACCAACGGCTAGCTTTTCAAGTCCACTCTCTACAAATCATATTGTGAGGGATCTTTCTTACGCGAGCCCAACATCCTTATTGGGCCGCCAGAGAATTGTGTCCTTACAAAAGGTTTTTTATTTTTTTATTTTTTTTATTAAAATCAAGAAAAAAAAGAAAAATAAATGCATCTTTGAAAGAGTTCACATTCCACAATTTTGTATCTCACGTGTTTGCCTTCACCGCCACCAATCCCACAAGTCACACGGCTATTCAATGTTAAAGTGAAACAAATACATGTTATTTAAAAAGTGCAAAATATCTAAGTCGTGTTTAGGTAATTCCACTCATGGTCATATTGGACTTTCCACTCTTTTCACTTTTGCACACTTGTCCTTCATTTCAGGATACTTTTTCCTTTTCTTGACTGGTTCCTATCTCTGTTTTCATGGTCTGTTCATTCACTGTATCAAAGTTTCAATTCCGGAAAATGCTATGGACAAAAAAAAAGAAAAAAAAAAATCGTAATTTTGTCATGTGCCAAGTTGTGGAGAAATTATAAGTTCTATATGGTGGATAAGTGACGTGGTACATCATTTCACTACAAGTGACGTGATTCATTATTCCACTAAAAGACTCACACATGTTTAAAATTACTAAATTAGAAAATTTTTTTGAACAAAAACTGATTACTGATTCAATAATTTTAAATAGATAGAAGTTTTTTAGTGGAATAGTGGACAGATGATATAGTCCATTAGAAAACTTTATATTTTTTCGTAGATGAATATGCGGACAATTTTATTCTTACCTCTTATTACTTGTTATGAGACCAATCGTGACAAAAATTATAGATTTTTTTTTGTCTCACTAACATAGCTCTTCAATTCCACGTTGAGCTGATGAAAAATGAGAAAATTTATCTTATTATTATCAGATTACTAGATTTTTTTTTTTTTGGTGAGAAACAGATTACTAGATCTTAAACCAACTTTATTACCATAAAAAAAGAAAATTAAACCAACTTCTTCCTGACACTTGTACCTTACGCCTTCCAATGAACCCTGTTCTGTAATATAGAAAGAGAAAAAACAAAAAGTGTCCAAAAATTTCAACTCCATAAATTTTTTTAAATTTGAAATTTCTGATTTTTATTGTGGTTTTGTATTTTTCATCTTCAAATCCCTTGAGGGTTTGGTTTCTCCATTAATATAAAAGGATATTTGTATACCCCCTCTTCTCTCTGCCCCAATGCCTCTCGCACTGTGAAAAAAATATTCATTTCCTAGCCACCTTATCTCTCTCTCTTTCTCTCTTTGGTTTAGCCTCTCCCTCACTCCCTTATCTGTGTCTCTCTTCATGTTCTCCTCTTGAAAAAAAACCAAGTCTTGGGTTTTTCTTGAAGGGACCTAAAGAGAGACATGGAGGCTGTTCTAAAGGCCAAAGGGCTTCTCTCTCTGCCACCAAACCCCAAAGCCAGGGTTTTTCAATCATCACAGGGCTTAAAGCATAGATTTTTCACACCCAAACCAAAACCCTATGGTGGGTTTTCTCTATCTTCAAATGGGTTACAAAAACTCGGTGCGTTTGAATCAAAAACTCATGGGTTTTCCCATAAAGGTGGGAACTTGTTTGTCTGCAGAGCTGAGGCTGCTGCTGCAGCTGATGGGCAGCCAGTATTTACTGGTGAGGTAGAAATTGAGAAGCCAAAGATATTGGGTGTTGAGGTTACTACCTTGAAGAAGATTCTACCCCTTGGGTTGATGTTCTTTTGTATCCTTTTCAACTACACAATCCTCAGAGATACAAAGGACGTTTTGGTTGTGACAGCCAAAGGGAGTAGTGCTGAGATTATACCATTTCTGAAAACTTGGGTGAACTTGCCTATGGCTATTGGGTTCATGTTGTTGTACACCAAATTGGCTAATGTGTTGTCTAAGAAGGCCCTCTTCTATACTGTTATTCTTCCTTTCATTGCCTTCTTTGGGGCATTTGGGTTTTTCCTCTATCCTCTCAACAATTATATCCACCCTGAGGCCTTTGCTGATAAGCTTCTCAACATACTTGGCCCGAGGTTCCTTGGTCCTCTTGCTATTATGAGGATCTGGTCCTTCTGTTTGTTCTATGTCATGGCTGAACTTTGGGGGAGTGTGGTGGTTTCAGTTCTGTTTTGGGGTTTTGCCAATCAGGTAATTCAATTTTCACAAGAAGTATATGTAATAAATATTCTGCATGATTTTATTTATTTATTTTTATTTTTATATAAATTATTTTCTTTTAGATTCCGGTATTGATTTTGATGTGAGAACGATGGCTTTTGATATGGTATATGATTTATTATATATAAAATTCAAGGTATCTTGTGTTAGAGCTTGCTAATTATTTCCTTCCTGCAGGCTGCTCAAACACTAAAGCATAACTCCCTATAGTTTGAACTTGGCAAGATGGATATTTCATATTAGTTACCTGTTTGATTAGGGTATTAAATTGTCTTTTTCTATCTACTCCTATGGGGGAAGGTCTAGGCTTTGGTGAATATCAGCATCTTTACATGGGTGTGTTTCAGATAAAAATCCTTGTAGAATACTAGTGCTTTCCTCATGAGATGGCTTTTTCTTGGAATATGAAATTGAAGGCCTTATCCAATAGTATATTCAATGATTACCGGATATGTGAATATCTGACTAGCTTTTTATTTTTTAAATTCCATGAACATTTTTTTTTTTAAATTTTTTTATGTAGGCACTGGACAGGTAATTTTTTGCTACTTTAGAGATGGTTAATTTCCTGAGATTTAGAGGATGCTTGAAGGTTGGAATGATATTCCTAGGTTGTGTACAGTAGGATATCATATGCTACATGAATTTTATTTGCTAGATATGATAGATATGTTGATGATATTATCTCACTGGCAATTCTGCACCTAGTTCATGCCTCTAGATGATACTATAATTTGGGCAATTGTGAATGGTTCTTGTTTCTGCTTTTAACTTTGGACCTCAAACCGTTGGTTTCCAAGGCATGTCTTGCTGTCCGCATCAGTGTGGAAGTTTGATCTTGCTCTGAAGCAAAAGGCCCTGCCTTGGTGAGGTTCCACGTCATAAAAAAAGAAAAAAAGGAGGAATAAGTTTTAGTATACTTTCTTGATGGTCACATAGTTCCTACCCTACTACTCTTGTTACGGTAGTAATTTATTTATAACGCTGCTGCTCTCCCTTGCAACTCTTGCTTATGGAATGATTTCGTTAGTTTTACCTTGCACCTTGTATCTAAACCCTCTTTTCTTAGAAGGATTGCAGACCTTTTATGTCTTCATTAAACAAATTAAAAACATTCTTTTCTCTCACAGTACAAAAATTAATATGTTCTTAATTATACAAATAACTAGTATTTCCTACTCCCACTATATATTCCTTATCCAATATTATTAAGTGGTGGTTTTTGCCAATGAGCTCTAGCTCAGATGGCACTTCCTTCTTCCATAATAGTGGGATGGATGGTGAGGTCTTGGGTGGCCGTGGACTTACCAATTAAAAAAATGGTGGTTTCAAATATATGATTAATTAGTTGATGGACATTGAAAACAATGGTGGTTGACTCTAATATTCAAAAATACTCTTACAGTTGGTGATAAAGAGGCTACCGACAGGAATTTGTTCTGTTTACGAGTGCAAATTGTGTATATTTTGGACAAACTGAAGTGTAAAAGGGAACGATTTGAAAATTTCCTAGCAGTTTTCCTTTGAAAGTAGCTGTCACCATTTCTCATAATGTAAGCATTGCTCAAAATTTTTTTTTGATGAATTTGAGCATTAAAGTATTAATATAATACTTTGAGGTAGCTGCTGGGAATCATGCCTCACGAAGTGGAGGTCTCTAGTTGAGTCTCTCATTACCCCTCCTCCCTTTGGGTCCAAACCTTGTTTTATTTTTATTTAAAAAAAAAGGGTACTTTGAGAAGATCAGCAAAAGGTTGTAACAGGAAGAAAAGAATTCAATCTTACAACTACATTCAAATTCTAAAAAATATTTTAATATTCACTTTATTTTCTAGCACTTAAAGAAGTCATTTTGATTAGTTCTTTGAGAATATCAAATGAATTCAATAGCATTGTATACATTTTTCTTTATATTACTTATAATGGTCTCTACCTTCCTTCCGTCAATCTCTAATCTATTGCTGGTTTTTTTGTGTAGATAACTACAGTTGATGAAGCAAAAAGATTTTATCCCCTGTTTGGTCTTGGGGCAAATGTTGCTCTTATATTCTCTGGTCGTACAGTGAAGTATTTCTCCAATTTGAGGAAAAATTTGGGTCCTGGTGTTGATGGTTGGGCCGTTTCTCTCAAAGGAATGATGAGCATTGTGGTGTTGATGGGGTTTGCAATCTGTTTCCTGTACTGGTGGGTGAATACTTATGTTCCTCTTCCAACCCGTAGCAAGAGTAAGAAGGTAATGTGCTGCTAGGAAACTCAAAATATATTTTTAAAATTTTTATATTTCCCAGTTACATGTTGATCTTTTAGTCAACGCAAGGGTCTGTTTGTTGACACTAATAGCTGGAAGTCATTTTAAGTCCCAAAAAGTAATTTTGGAAAAAGTTTCAAATTTGTGCTTTCGCAAAATGTGATTTTTATCAAATAAATGGGCCCAAAATTTATTTTGCAATGGGTTCTCAAACACACTCTCAGATTATGAGGGTATGCCCTTATCTTAAACTCAGTTTTTGAAGCCCAAAAACTTCAAATGACCAAGTACATGTGTGTTTGTTTGATGTCAAACGTTCATATTGTGCTGATTCTCCATTTATTTCTTTACCACTGCTTAACATGGCACTCTTTCTTTACTATGGAACTAAATAGCCAGAAAGCTACTAAAATATGATATGTTTCATTACATCAATGTTGTTAATTGTTAAGCTTTCTGGGTATGTTAAACATAATGCTGATAGACAACAGTACATGTGCATGTGTAGACTAGATAGATCCCCCATAGTTAATATGGTTATCTATATGTTGATAGGTATTTTTTTCTTGTTGCAGGAGAAGCCCAAAATGGGGACAATGGATAGCTTAAAATTCTTGGTTTCTTCAAGATACATTAGGGATCTTGCCACTTTGGTGGTTGCATATGGTATTAGCATCAACCTTGTTGAGGTTACATGGAAATCTAAGCTCAAAGCTCAGGTAAACTAACAATGGGTTGTCCTGATCGTTGTCTCCCAATTAGCTTTTTAGTTAGTATCTTTCTTACTCTCTAAATTGTGCAGTTTCCAAGCCCAAATGAGTACTCTTCCTTTATGGGTGACTTCTCAACTGCCACTGGAATAGCTACTTTTACGATGATGTTGCTCAGCCAATATATATTTGACAAATATGGATGGGGAGTCGCTGCCAAGATCACACCCACAGTCCTGCTTCTGACAGGAGTTGGTTTCTTTTCTTTGATTTTATTTGGGGGTCCACTTGCACCTGGTCTTGCATCGATTGGGATGACTCCTCTTCTTGCAGCTGTATATGTGGGTGCCATGCAAAACATCTTCAGTAAGAGTGCCAAGTATAGCTTATTTGATCCTTGCAAAGAGATGGCTTATATTCCCTTGGACGAGGAAACCAAGGTTTGTACACTTTACTCGCTAGTCAGGGTTCTTAACATTGACCTAAATTGGTTTCAGTGATGTTAAGCAAATCTTGAAATAAAAACTCTTAATTAACTTAGGTTCTACGAATAAGAAAAGGGAAAAATTGTGTGAATCTTAAAATGTCATCAAATTGGGGAGATGTGAACATTTCTGAAAATTCATTAGAGTATATATTTTTCCAATTTTTGATTAATCATTGTAAGAAGTTATTCCAACTTCAATTTGCTAATATTCATCTTCTGAGGCTTACTTTGTTCACTTTGCCTATTTATTGCTTCCTATAGGTTAAAGGGAAGGCAGCAATTGATGTCGTTTGCAACCCATTGGGGAAGTCTGGCGGTGCTCTGATTCAGCAGTTTATGATCTTAACCTTTGGGTCACTTGCAAATTCAACTCCTTACCTTGGAGGGATACTTTTGGTGATCGTTCTTGCTTGGTTAGGAGCAGCCAAGTCTTTGGACACCCAGTTTACTGCATTACGACAAGAGGAAGAGCTTGAGAAGGAGATGGAAAGAGCGGCTGTCAAGATTCCAGTGGTGGCTGAAAATGCAACTGGGAATGGTTCTCTTGCAAGTGGCTCAGCACTGAACCCTACGACCAATGACTCCCCAAGCAGTTCATCCGAAACCTCAGCCCCCCAAAATATTTAAAAATTTCTCTTCCATTGGGGTCCTGATCAGGAGAATAAGTGGAGCAGATGAGATGCAGCATTAGGTGAATTATTGGTTATAGAATTTTACCGTACTTAAAAAATAAGCATTCCATTGAAATGTTTTTTAAGTCGAGTTTTCCATATATAATGAGCTTACAAGCTGTTTAGTTTCAAGTTTCTCTGCCTTGTAGAATTTCTTTGTTGAATTATGTCGATGAGAGTTGGTACTTTCTTTTATTTAGTATTGTTATGAAAATTTCTTGTTGTAAATGTATCATCAATGATAGCTTCCATTGAGATTACTTTTATTTAGGGTAGGGTCTGTTTGGATATTGTTTATTGCCGAAAACTGAGAACACTGTAGTGAAATAATTTTTAAATGTGTGAATAATGATGTGGGATCCAATTTTAAAGTTAGATTTGCTGAAATTTGTATTTGCGGGTCCTGTGAATAGTCTATGAGACCTATAGAAAAAAGATGTAGATACATTGGAAACACGCAAAGGCGCTATCCAAACTCACACTTAGTCTGAGACTGATTTTATAGGTACTATGCTGAACTTTTCAGGTTATATGCTCGCTGTATTTTCTTGATTAGGAATCTGGCAAGATTAATTTTGCATTCATTTCTTGCATTGGTCTAGTTCTGGCATTGTTGATAAGCAAAAGGCGATTTGTATTTAGTTTTTGGTCTACTGAGTAGTCTTTTGCTAGAACAAGCAAAGTTGGGAAGAAACATAGTTTGTACCTAACTGTTTCGGCAAATTCAGTCTTGTCTGAAACTAGATCTGGGTCTCCCCTTGTGGGCTTTGGGTGCCATAGTGGGTTGCGCATAGTTTTCAAGTGTTGTTTGGGTTTTGGGCTAATGAGTGCCACATTTTTCATGCATTGGCTTAGATTAGAGACTTAGAGTACAACCTTAAATTGTCAAAATTAATAAGACAGCCCAATATAAAGCACTCAAATATATGGATGCATATTTGTCCAATTGTAACAACTTTTTTTTTTTTTTTTAAATTATTTTTTATTTTATTATAAGTTTTTGCTAAATGTCCAATTGTTAGCTAAATTTTGAGATAGTATAAAATTTGAAGTTGCATTTCGTTTTTTGAACTATAATATAAAAAACTTAGGACACGTTTGGTAGACTGTATAGGCATTGTAATGTAATAGTTATTTCTATGGTTTAGCTATTCCATAGTTTGGTTATATTTTTATTACAGGGAATAGTCATTCTTTATGAATAGCTATTCTTTAAAATGAGGAATAACTATTCCTCTCTAAAATGGTTGTAATAGCTATTCCTTACTAGATGTAATAATTTCTAACATTAATATGTTTCCAAATAAATAAACTTTTCATATCCACTTAACAATTATGGAAATAAAAAATCATAAAAAAAATAACTCATCTCTCTAAAATTTAAAATATATTATTTTCTAGGAAATATATTTGTATGAATGAGATATTTTCTAAAATAGATCATAAGTTTTATTCTAATGTTATAACTCACAACCAAATTAATGAATAAATTTAGTTATTCCATTACAACACCTTTTATTCCTGGTAATAAAGATTACCATTCCTATTGTAATTCACATTCAGTGTACCAAACATATCCTTAAGTTCAAACTTTGAGATAATTATTGATTTTTGATTTTCTAGATATTTTGGAAAGAGAAATGATATGTCTATAACATTTTTACAACAAACTCTAAGTGGCAGGTTGTTATTATTGGGGCAAAAAAGTAATCTTAGTGTTAGTTTCAAATTTGAACCAATAACAATTAACTACTTGTGATTTGTTGTAAAAATGTTGTAATATCTTTAAGTTCAAACTTTGAGATAGTTATTGATTTTTGATTTTCTAGATATTTTAGAAAGAGAAATGATATGTCTACAATATTTTTACAACAAACCCTAAGTGGTAGGTTGTTATTATTGGGGCAAAAAAGTAATCTTAGTGTTAGTTTCAAATTTGAACCAATAACAATTAACCACTTGTGATTTGTTGTAAAAATGTTGTAGACGTAACATCTCTCTTTTGGAAAGTATGATCTAAATGGGTCTCTTAGGCTCTGTTTGGCTTGTCAATAACTCATATCTCAACACTCATAACTTAAATCTCCTCACTTAAACTCATATCCCAATATCTCATAACTCTAATTCAATAAAACCCAAAACTCACTCATATGCTCGTTTGGCAGTTTATTCTCATAGTTATCTCAAATTTAAATCCCAACTTTCTATCACTATTTGGGTCCCACATAGCATTGATTGCATTGCTATGCTCTACAATGGCCAAGCCCTACCCGCGTGTAATACCTCTCTCCTCTTCACACCCTTCCCACAAAAAATCTCATCAGCTTCTCTCTCCATTCTCTCCCTAACTCCTCTGTTATCTACACCTCTCAAACCTCAAAGCCAAAAGACCATTGATTATTCAACTCCTCCATCCTTGCCCACATGCACTGTTGCCATTCTCTCCCTAACACATCATCCTCCTTCCTTTTCCTTGAACCCGAGTGTCGCCACAACTTGAAGAGGACTCTACAGCTCCGTCTGCTGCAACACCTCCACCCCTGAAACCCACCAAACAGGTAGCCACCATCACACACTGAGAACTCTCTCTCTCTCTCACTCAAGAGTATTTTCTGTATGGGTGCGATTTAGGTCTCAAATTTGTGTATTCGAGTAAGTAAATTATGGGACTACACACTACTATGGGACCCAATTGTGCTGAAAAATTACGAAAATTGCCACCAAGTTAACATAACCCATAACTTGAAAACACATATGGGCTGTTTTTGAATTTGTTAACCCATATCTCAAAAAAGTGAGATTTGTTAACTGAGTGAATTGAGAGAAAATCATCCAAACAATGTTCATGCCTGTGGGCCCCACAGATTTTGGGTTATGAGTTAACAAAACTCAGTTAACAGTTTTGTTAACTCAGTTCACCAAAATCCAAACAAGACCTTATGTTCTATAGTGAGTATATTCTCAACCCACATGTATATTTATTTATTTTATCATATGAACCAAGAAGTCTAACACGAACTCATACCCGAAGAGTGGAACAGTGAACCTTGTACCCTTTCACATGTTGGAAGGCAATTTACTCTTTGGAGAGAATGGAAGATCAGCACAATTTATTCAGCAATCATAACTTCGTAAGTTCTCTCTTCCTCTCGTGCCAGAAAAGTCGGCAAGGCTCTGATAGTCATACAAGACAAGGCAATTTTGTTGAGTATTGTATAGAAATTGACTATAGGTTCAGCCAGTATAATTAAATGGGCCAACTGTAGCTCACGATTTAGACACCAATATGCATGTGCCTTCCTCCAGATAATTTTGATATGTGCCTTGTTGTGCTATAAATGCTGATGAGCCCATTACATCAGTGGCAATAGCTGGCATTGAATGAGGCTAATTAAAGCATCTTCATAAAAAAGAATGAGCCTCAGGCGTATTCATCAGGAGTACCCTTAGGCTGTGGGCCAAAATCACAGTGGACCCTTGTTCACTCAGAGCCGCAGTTGTTTGGTTCAATACCAACAAAACTGTGATTCACATGTTGGTTGTAGCGTGCAAAGATTCATACAATTCGGCATATCCATGCGCCACCCCATCTCCTTCCCATCACTCGTACATTTCTTGACAATGATCATTGAACTTGACTGCCTTTAATAAGTTTCTTAACCATGAGTGATACTACATTTTCACAATTTTTTTTAAAAAATAATACATTGTGATCGGAATAACATCGCCACTGATTATACCATTTTTATTATGCACGGATTGTAATAGGAAGGTATAGGAATAAGAGGTAAAATGGACCACTCAATTTGATTTTTCTCATAATGATTTTGAGAAAGAGACTGATTTTTTCTTTTTTCTGGGAAAGGGAAACTGCGTTGCATAGTTAGATAATGGCTTTGTGCTGGCTTTGCTTTGCACCCACAAACAAAAGATCATCCAATATAGTTTTTCAGGCTTCCTTACAATTGCACTACGTCCATGCTTAAGTTGGGGAAAAATCTAACGGAAAAGAGAGAAGAGGACAAACTTTATTAAAAGCAAAACAGTGAAATACTCTTAACTCTTTGGCATGGAGAACAAAATCAATTATAACACCACCTAAGACTGAAAGTGACCTCGAACAGAAAATTCTCTCACACATCATTTATCCTCACAAGCTCCAACACTCCAACGGTAAGAAAAATCTACAAGAATCTCAGCCTAAAAAAGTAGAGAACCTCTATGCACTGTGCCATTGCTTTACTCTCATATTTGCATATATATGACACATGAACTCCCCAAAAAAGCCACTCCTAAATTTAGTACATCAAGGATATCCCCCACTAGCCACTCCTCCAAAAACTTGTGCACCAAAAATGAAGAAGCAATCCTTACAAGAATCCATCAATTTCCCGGGAAAACTATCCCAATTTGCGGCTGAATGCTGGTTTGATGATGCATGTATCCTTGATATGGACTACTTTGTCAAAACCCTTTCAGGCATTAAGGCCAAGGGTGTTCATCCTGACCTAATTGGTTCCATAATCACTCACTATGCTTCCAAATGGCTACCAGATCTATCCGGTGGTGACTTTAACGTCAATGTGGCCGAGAAGAGCCTAACAAACGGTAATGAATCCCCAGAAAGCATCACTGCTTCATGGATGAAGAAGAGGTTCTTTGTGGAAACCCTAGTGGGAGTTCTCCCTCCTGACAAGGATTCCATCCCATGCAACTTCCTCCTTCGCCTCCTTCGGACTGCCAACATGGTTAATGTTGAGCCTAGCTATCGAAATGAGCTTGAGAAACGCATATCATGGCAACTTGACCAAGCTTCTTTGAAGGAGATAATGATACCATCGTTTAGTCACACTTGTGGGACTCTGCTAGATGTTGAGCTTGTTATTAGGTTGGTGAAGAGGTTTGTGAGTTTGGATGAGGCTGCTAAAAGTGGTGCTGCATTGATTAAGGTGGCTAAGCTTGTGGATTGTTATCTTGCTGAGGCAGCTTTGGATTCCAATTTGAGCATGTCGGAATTTGTTGCACTTGCCGGAGCTCTCCCTAGCCATGCTCGTGCCACAGATGATGGATTATACCGAGCCGTTGATACTCATCTCAAAGTAAGTTACATTTTTATGTTAATTAGAGCCTAGATGATCACTAGGACATAAAGATTTGTGTTTAATTTGTAGCCTAAATCATTTGTGCACCAAAAATGAAGAAGCAATCTTTCAGATTATCTCTAGTAGGTTCAGAAAGAAACAATTTAGGCTAGCTTAGGATAGGTTAATTTATAGCTTTTATCCCAAGTTTGAATGTTGACCATATGTTTTAGTGTATTACCCTAGGCTTTAGTAATAAGTAAATGACTAATTTTTACCCAAAAAAGAGTAACACTCAAGAAAGAGTGTGAAATATAGGACATTCTACATAAGGCTAAAACCTTTTCTGGGACATTTAATTGTGTTGTCACCAACAAAAGATTCTTCTTCTGAAGCCTAGAAAGGTTAGGTGGCCTGGGTCTTTCAGGGGTACGTACGAAGTAAATTGACATCAATGCCATTTATCTTCATTACAATAAGCTAGATTTCTCCCCTCAAATTTGGCTTTTGTATTGTCCTCTTATGAGCATGTGAAAGTTGGTGTCTAAAGGTTAAATTTGGAATGGAAAAAGGGGTCGTACGTACTTCAACGTAAGGGTAACTAACAACCAATTGCTTAGGAGATGCTCACAACATCTCTATTCCCAACTTAGGATACAATTTGCCTCTGGCTTAAAGGGAATTGATTCCCTTCCAAATATTAACTATGCCATGCATGTGCAAACCTTCTCTATACTGCTCAAATAACTTTTCGATATGGATGACATGATGTGGTCCAAGATCAATATAAAGAAACGAAAAAAGAAATAGAAAATGAAACTTAATTATTCTTCAAATACATAAATCATTTCGAGAAAATACATGAAATAAAAGTTTCTGATCTCATAAAAGATTAGGGAACATAATATATTGTTTCTTGTTAGAATGTTCAGTCCATGAATTAACATTGTTACTCCTTGCATACGATTAGCTTGGTTTGCATTCAATTGTTAGTACTTATTTTTTGTTTGTCTTCACACATTATGGCTAACAGCAGGTGTTTGAGAGAAGAAATTTGATTGTGTTGATTTTTAAGGAGACTTCACTGTTTGTGTTATTTGTGGGAACCCCAATCTATTCAACAAAAGTTTGATGGCTACCCAACATTGTGGTGATTGGGGGTGACCTTTACCTCGGGCAAGGGGTCATGTTAAGGATTCATAAAAGTGGACAAACAAACAGTTAACCACATTCTGCTCTAACAATTTCAACATACATTCAACTATTTTAATACCTCACTAGGTTGCAAGCTAATGTTACCAAACTCAACATATATTTCCCTATTTGTAAGTTTTATATAAAAGAATGAAATGATTATGAGTGAATGCTTATTTCATTTCATTCCTTCATGTTAATTCCTCCTAGAAAAGGACAGCTCAATCCATTTTTCCTCATTAATTGAGGAGAAATTATGTTGTTATTCTCATTTCATTAAATCATAAATAAAATGTAATGAACATGAAATTAAAAAAAAAAAAAAAAATTATTTCTATTCCTTTCTTTCTTTTATAAACTTTCAAAAACACAAGAAAAAAAATACTTTATTCCATTCCATCTAATTCCTTTATAATCTATTCATTTGATTTCATTTTTTAAATGAACTCCCGCACGTAGTAGAATAATTCATGCCTATACATTGTGGAAATTACATTTGCATCTTGGCAGGCACATCCCAGCACATCAAAGCAAGAAAGAAAGAATCTCTGCAGACTAATTGACAGTCGAAAACTCTCACCAGAGGCATCTCTCCACGCAGCCCAAAACGAACGCTTGCCTGTCCGAGCTGTAATCCAAGTGATCTTCTCCGAGCAAAGCAAGCTTAGTCGCCCTATGGATTGGAGTGGCTCTTTCAGTGGCACTAGGAGTCCAAATCCGGGGCTTGAAGCCCCGGCTCGATGCCATTCCAAGCGTGAAATGATGTCTCAACAAATGGAGATAAGGAAGTTGAAGGACGATGTTCTTAGGCTTCAATGCCAGTGCAACTCCATGCAAGTACAAATAGAGAGGCTTCTGGAAAAGAAGAAGGGAACTTTCAAGTGGAAGATGTTTGGAATGCCTACATTCAAGAGTGTGAGTGTGGTTGAGACAACTGAGGAGGGTCATGAGGAGGAGGTTGGGTTTGGGAGGCAAACACCTATGGATATGAAAACCAAGCTTGTGAAAAGGAGGAACCAGCCCAAGTGGAGGAAATCCATGTCTTGAAAATAAAGGAAGCTTGGGAGTTGACTAGTTTAATTATGTTGCATGGTTATTTTCTTACTTTTTGGCCATAATGAGACTGGAAAATAAAATTATCTTTGTAATATGAGAAGGTCTAGGTAAAGATGTGCTCGACGCTCAGTGTAACACTCACCATCGATTACTTCAGTAAATTATGACAAATGGTGTAGCCTTAGAAGAATTATTTTAAAATTGATCTATGTAATATTTTGGATGCTATTAAATAAAAAAAAACTACGTACTGCCAAGTCAATACTCACTACCGTGTTGATGTCAATGACAAATAAGTTCTACCATTTTAAAGAAGAGAGTGAAATTATCTTTATATTGTTCTTTATTTTTTGTCTTTCTCTTTATTTATTTTTTTGGCTTAAGAAGAGAGTAAAATTATCTTGATTCTAAGCAAAGGTGACTCTCTTGTACATCCAAGAAGACATTAAATTTGAGAATGACATACAAGAGAATTTTATTATATTCTTTGGCATAATAAAAATCAACATAGGGCAGTGAGAGAAAGTTGGACAAATTCCTCAAAAAAAAGAAAAAAAAAAGTTGGACAAAGTCAATGATCTAAACAATTTTGGGGAACTGTTTGGCCCTTTTCCGTAGAAAGTTCATGGTGGCTATTTTGAGTTTTTGACCAAAGGCTGCGGCCCAGTAGTGCTTGGAGGCTTCTTAGTTGGTCTCAAATTAGGATCATGGAGGTCCATAATAGCAAGCAAAAGTGGAAAATTATAATAATAAAGAAAAATGTTTGCTCCAATGAAATGCATGTATACATTTTTGTTTTTGGTAAGAGAATTAAAATTTAATGGCATTATCCAATTCTGTAATGCCAGAAATTGTATTGTTTAAAAAAAAATTATAAACACTTATGATATAGATTCACCATCGATATTTTTTTCTTAGTGTAAATAAAGGGATTTGAATTTGTAGAATTAAACCTTATATAAGGAAGTAGGATATTACTAATTCTAATTATAAGCTTTCCAATCAAATTATTTTACGATTCAAACTACTATCCACGTTTATTAAATCACATAATTCATTACATCATTTAAATAAATTTTATGAAGTAATATGATTATTAAGTAGATTATGTGACTAAAAGCACACATATAATCTTTGAAATTATTACGTAGTTGGATGAAATAAAATTCTATCCACTACTACTTATCTTTGTTAGGCTATCCTTTTTCCTTTCTTAAAAATAAAAAAAAGAAGAAGAGAAATTAGAAAAAAAATTTAATTTCATAAAGTTCTGTAAGCTTTATATATACATAAATACATACATACATACATATATATATATATATATATATATATATGATGAAGCATGAAAATCAGTAGATTAAAATACTTCGGGTTACTGTAATGATTGTGAATCCTAAAAAAAAAGGAAAGAACTGTCAAAGGTGACCGGTGTGACCTGGCCAAGAACCCTTTAATGGTTGAGTCAATTTTCTCTCTAGGACATAAGGAAAGAAAATAGTGAATGGTCTAAACTTACCTTAGGTGAATAGGATTTACTCCTTTTTATAGAGAGTTAGACGTGGGTCTACTTGTTTAGATCCACTACCACCGTGGGTGATGTTGGTGGTTGATAAAGAAAATGGGCTATATGGAGTGTTGCATGTGGAATTCCTTCCACGTATCATGCAATGTGTCGTATTTTGCTTATGTGAGTCTAATAGAGGAATTTCCACAAAATTCACCAAGTATAATTTGGTTGTCCATGTACTTGTCATCTATAGATCATCTTGTCTATAGAGAACTCCTTTCGCTATATAACCCAGTCATCAATGGACGAGTATTATTGGATGAGTTAATATAATTTTGGCTGCGCTTTGGACGACAACACAAGAATGAGTAATACTTCTGTTGATCTCCATCAATATACACATAAAGAGTTTGAAATTTCATTAAACGACATTGATTATTGATAACAAAAAATGTAAAAAGAAAAATAGTTATTGTTTATATAAGCAAATAGGTGATGCTTATTACGGAGTACACACTCTTCTATAGTAATAATTATTGTGGGGCCAGAGTATTTGTGATCCTGGCCCACTTAACATTAGGGCCCAAGGCCTGCGCCGAGGAGAGGCGTTGTCGAGGACATGCAACGGAAGATATAGCCGAGGACGATTCTGTCCTCGGCATCCCAAAACCTAGAAGAAAGGAACGGCATGCCATCAAAGGCAGTTCCTAAAGCACTCCCAGAAGAAAGGGCGAGTACAGTATAGGAGCAGTTCAAGGAAAAGTTAACACAACCGCATTGAATGTGCCAACAAACGTCCTGGCCGCATTGATGGAGAAAGGACCCCTGAACAGTGTGGCGACAAAGGAAAAGGGAAAGACTGCCATTACTGCAATTAAGTGCTCTGCACCCGACAGAGTCATGCTTTTCAGTTTTTACAACTACCCCCAACTACTTTGGGTATGGGCTGATAAGACAAGTATCAGTCCTAGAAAACTGAACCTATACGTGGATGTTGGAGGGAGGGGAAAAGCTAGTATAAAAGGAGAAGGAAGCAGTCCAGAAAAGAGGCAGGGGACCAGGGCCAAGAACCAAAGCCACCCAGGCCGTGCCGAGAAGAAAGTCTTCTTGGGCAAGCACAGTTCACCTCTGTACGATCATCTTGAACACCATGACTAACGGCCGTTCGTTCACTAAGGCCTAGCCTTTTAGCCCACTCTCTACAAATTTATTGTTTGGGCCTTTAACGTTCGAACCAAATACACCAATTTGGGGTCATTACAAATTGAGTCCTTACAATTGGCGCCATCTGTGGGGAGGCTTCTGTGTTGGCATAGGCGGCGGTTAGTCATGGTAGGATCAAGCCCCTGTCAACAAGGGTCCCTCGAAAGAAATAACTTTGGCAGTGGTGCAACCTATGCGAAAGCCCCTCCATCATTTCCAGCAGCACACGGTTGTTACCCTAACACAGCTTCCACTCAGGGCTACACTTCAAAGTGCTAGTGGCATGGGCAGTTCTGGGGGCTTCTAACATAAAGTTTATGCCCCACACATAGGCCAAGGGGCTAATCCTCGCGGGACTAGAAAATATATGTGTTGGACAGAACCAATGTCTTGCATGGTCCTCGGACTCAAACCTATGGGGAAACCAACTACTTCAAAAAAAAAAAAGTGCTAGACAGAACCAAGTTCTTGCATGGTCTTCGGACTCAAACCTATGGGGAAACTAGTCACTAGAAAATATATGTGTTGAACAGAACCAAGGTCTTGCATGGTCTTCGGACTCAAACTTATGAGAAAACCAACTACTTCAAAAAAAAAAGTGCTAGATAGAACTAAGGTCTTGCATGATCCTCGGACTCAAACCTATGGGGAAACCAACTACTTCAAAAAAAAAGTGCTAGACAGAACCAAGGTTTTGCATGGTCCTCGGACTCAAACCTTTGGGGAACCAACTACTTAAAAAAAAAAGTGCTAGATAGAACCAAGGTCTTGCATAGTCCTCGGATTCAAACCTATGAGGAAACTAGTCACTAGAAAATATATATGTTGGACAGAACCAAGATCTTGCATGGTCCTCGGACTCAATTCTATGGAGAAACCAACTACTTCAAAAAAAAAAGTGCTAGACAGAACCAAGGTCTTGCATGGTCCTCAGACTCAAACTTATGGGGAAACTAGTCACTAGAAAATATATGTGTTGTACAGAACTAGGTCTTGCATGGTCCTCGGTCTCAAACCTATGGGGAAACCAACTACTTCAAAAAAAAAAGTGCTAGACAGAACCAAGGTCTTACATGGTCCTTGGACTTAAACCTATTGGGAGACTAGTCACTAGAAAATATATGTGTTGGACAGAACCAAGGTTTTGCATGGTCCTCGAATTTAAACCTATGGGGAAACCAACTACTTCAAAAAAAAAAGTGTTAGATAGAACCAAGGTCTTGTATGGTCTTCGGACTCAAACTTATGGAGAAACTAATCACTAGAAAATATATGTGTTGGACAGAACCAAGGTTTTGCATGGTCGTCGAACTCAAACCTATGGGGAAACCAACTACTTCAAAAAAAAAAAGTGCTAGACAGAACCAAGGTCTTGCATGGTCCTCGGACTCAAACCTATGGGGAAACTAGTCACTAGAAAATATAAGTTTTGGATAGAACCAAGGTCTTGCATGGTCCTCGGACTCAAACCTATGAGGAAACCAACTACTTCAAGAAAATATAAGTTCTAGACAGAACTAGGGTATTGCATGGTCCTCAGACTCAGACTTTTGGGGAAACTAGTTACTAGAAAATATAAGTTTTGGACAGAACCAAGGTTTTGCATGGTCCTCGGACTCAAACCTATGGGGAAACCAACTACTTCAAGAAAATATAAGTTCTAGATAGAATAAGAGTATTGCATGGTCCTCAGACTCAAATCTATGGGGAAACTAGTCACTAGAAAATATGAGTTCTAGACAGAACCAGGGTCTTGCATGGTCCTCGGACTCAAACCCACGGGAAACTAACTACATCAAGAAAGGCCTAAGTCCTAGATAGAATGGAAATCCCGCGCGGTCCTCGGACCCCCAACTCTAAGGAAACTAGCACAACCGAATGTTTAGACCCGGTACAGCCATACCTCGGTCATCGGACCGGGTGCCTAAAACAAGTTAAGGCTATGAATATCGTCTGAAACATGGCAAAGCACCCTAGTGCTCGGTGACCCCTTCAGACAGTTCATTTTAGGTTACACGTCCTTGGGCGATCACCCCATATGCAATACAGAACCTTCAGCTGTTATCTTGATTAGTCTCATATGATTGCCCGTCAGTTTTAATAAGTTCAAAGTGATAACTCTTTGCTAACAATGGCATCGGCCCTAAGTACTGTTCGAAAGAAAAGGGCACCAGCATATCCGTTCATAAAATAATTGTTGCGGAAAAGAAAGAACACGCGAAAATGGGATAAAGTCATCTTTTATTAGACAAAGTAGTAGTACAGCATACAAAAAAGGGGCTTAAAACAAGCCTATACCAGAAGCCAACTACAGAGAAAAAAAAAAAAAAAAAAAAGAAAAAAAAAAAAAGGGATACACGGGAACAATAAATCCTTCAATTTTGCTCTACCAGTGACTGAGCAAGTTGGGATGGCACCAGTGATGGAAGAGAAGAAGAAGCAGAGACATCTGGGTGGCACCAGTGATGGAAGAGAGGAAGAAGCAGGAATGCCAAATCCCCATACCAGCTCTAACCGCAATCGGGCAAGTATCATATTAGCAGCAATCGAACGAGAACGGATAGTACCGGCGATGGGAAATCTCAGTGCTGTCGCACTAAAAATCTGATGTGACTGTAAAAATGTGCTCCTCCCTAGATCGAGGGTTTTACATGGAGTCGCCACTTATTTAATTTAAAAAGGAAAAACAAGAAAACCTTTAATGATAAATACTTCTGTTGTATTAATGTATATGACAATTTACATCGAATTTTGTAACAAAAATTTACAATGCTTTTTGTCCTAGGTACAATTTAAGAAAAGTAAATTACATTGCTTTATTTCCTAGTTACATTCTAAAAAAGGTAAAATTGTATATACAAAAAAATTGTCTAGAACCCTTGATCTTGGTTCGGAGGCTAATTTACGAGATGGGAAGGGATTAAGCACCCATCTCGCCCGGTAAAACCGGTCTCCTAGGTTAAGGTGGCCAATGTCATGTCATGTCAAACAAATACAAAGAATATGTCATATAAACATGTGATTTGCAAGAAGTGTAAATAAATATATGTTAGAGGAATTTGACATGAAGAGAAAAAATAAAAAATAAAATAAAACTTGTTAGATAACAAAAAAATGAAGGTAATGGCATGTTCATCCAAGAGATCAATATAAATAAAGAATTCCTAGCCTAGACATGTTCATCTAAGCATGTGAGGGAAAACAAAATTGTTATGATTTGTCATCAACATAATTGCAAAGAGAAGCAAATAAAAATAAAACCTTTATGCATATTTGATCATCCAAGCAATTATGAAGAGAAGTAAAAGAAAAACCCTAGACATGTTTATCTAGGCAAAATCAAAATACTTTGACATGTTTGTTCAAGCATTTAAAAATGTAAAACAATTACCTAGACATGTTCATCTAAGTATTAAAGAGAAATTGTGTTTTAGCCTAGAAGTGCTCATCTAAGCATTCAAAAGAAAATTGTGTATTGGCCTAGAAAGTGTTCATCTAAGCATGTAAGAGAAAACCAATAAGACATAGGCATGTTCATCCAAGCATAGAATAAAAGAAGTGAATAATGATTTGTAAGCATTTATTCTAGCATGTATAAAGAATTAAAAAAAGTTAACTACTTACCAGCATAAATTAAAAGGGGAAATGATCACCTAAAGGGCTAGGGAGAAAGCAAGGAAGTACTCAACTACAACCAAAGTAAGAACAATGGTTGCTCAATAGCTTTTTTTTTCTGCTTTCTCACTAGCTCTCTAGAGGGAATTCGGGGTCTAGAGAATGGAAGAGGTCTTCTCTATTTATAGGGGAAGGGATGGCTTAGCTTTAAAGCTAAATTATTAGCTTTCTTCTGAAGCTAAGGGAGGAGATAATCTGTTTAAATGAGCTGGGGACGGATTTGGTGTTGATCTCCATTCAAATTTTGAAATGATGCTGCACCTGCTTCGTATTTTGGCTCTAATTTTCCGCTCAAAATTCCAATTGATTCAAGATGGGTGTTTTTTGAAAGGAAATTCAATTATCTACAACTTTTTCAGAAATAGAGAAAGCCAAATTTCAACGTTATCCATGCCAAAAATGTGTTTCAAATTGCTGCTGAAAATAGTAACGTATTTTGAGCATTTTTGAATTTTTTATAGGCTGTATCTGTTTTCTTTACCCAATTTATTTTTCAAAAATATTTCTTCTGAAGCAAAGGGAAAGGATAAGTCTATTAGATAGGCTTGAACAGATTTGACGTTGAACTCATTTGGAATTTTGAGAGAAAATTGAAGATAATGCTGAATTTATGTTGTCTTCTGCACCTGTTTAGTATTTTGGCCATAACTTGCTGCTCAAAATTCCAATTGATTCGGGATTGATGTTTTTTGAAAGGAAATTTAATTCTCTACAACTTTTATAGAAATAGAGAAATCCAAATTTCAACGTTTTTCTGACCAAAAATGTGATTCAAGTTTCAGCTGAAGATAATGACGTTTTTTTTTAGAATTTTTCTTTTCTTTTTTTTTTTGAATTTTTCATGGATCATATCTCCAGAATTTTTTCAAAAGAGCAGATAAGATGCCATAAAGAAAAACATTTTATTTTTTCTTTAAAAAAATGAAATAAAATGAAATCCAATCAAAAATCACACTTGATTAATTTTAAATTAATTCTTGTGAGAACCAATCAAAATTAAGTGTTTAGAATAGGACGCGATCAGGCCCATCGTGTAGGCAGGCCATGATCATTGAAAATTGCTTGTATGATAACTTTTGATCAGGTGGTCCGATCAAAACCCATGACATACCATTATGATCGTTAGAACATCAAGATTTGTTTTGTATCACAAATCTAAAGATCTACCGGTTGGTTAAATGCAAGTTGTAAAATGGGTGTCTACAGAATGCCCCTCATTGACAGAGCTTGAAAAGTGAATGTCAATGTAAAAGAAAGACACCAAATTTTGCAACTTGAAATTTAACCGATCACCGATGTGTGATGAAAATTTGTTAAAGTTGTGGAAACTTGTTGGTTTCCAAAAAAAATTTTGATCCAAAATGTTTTGGCAATTTTTTCCAAAAAAAAAACTTGTTATTATTTTTTTGAAAATTTTGAACCTGTAAATTATCTTAAAAAACCTTGTCGGGCTTTTTTATTTGAAAAGTCTGTTGGGCTTTCTTGTAATGATCTTGGCAAATTTTCTAAAAACTTGTTTGTTTTTTGAAAATTTTTGAACCCAAAATTTGTTGAGAATCTTGTTGAATTTTCTTTTGAAAATTTTGATATTCTTACCAAAATTTGTAAACAATGTTGGGCATTCTTGGAATGATCTTGTCATGTCTTTTGGAAATTTGATAAAAACCTTGTTGGGTTTTCTTATGAAGAAGATCTTGGCAAATTTTCTAAAAACTTGTTTGTTTTTTGAAAATTTTTGAACTTGAAACTTGTTGAAAATCTTGTTGAATTTTCTCTTGAAAATTTTGATATTCTTACCAAAATTTGTAAACAATGTTGGGCATTCTTGGAATGATCTTGTCATGTCTTTTGGAAATTTGATAAAAACCTTGTTGGGTCTTCTTATGAAGATCTTGGCAAATTTTCTAAAAGCTTGTCTGTTTTTTGAAAATTTTTGAACCTAAAATTTGTTGAAAATCTTGTTGAATTTTCTTTTGAAAATTTTGATATTCTTGTCAAAAGTTTTATTTGTGAAAACATGTTGGCCATTCTTGGAATGAATTTTTCATGTCTTTTGGAAATTTGATAAAAACCTTGTTGAGTTTTTTGTGAAAACTGTGTAACATTGTCAAGCGTTCTTTTTCTGAGAGATGTTTGAAGATCTTGTAGGATTTTCCTCGACTTTTGAAAAAGATGCTAAAACTTTCTGAAAATCTTGTTTGATTTTTCGAGAAAGTCATGAAAACCTTGTTTTGAAAATTTGTTGACAAACCTTGTTGGGTTTTTTGAAAATTTTGTTCACAAACCTTGTCGGGTTTTGAGAATTTTATTAGAAAACCTCGTTTGGTTTTTTGAGATAGATGCTAAAATTTTCTGAAAATCTTGTTTGTTTTTTCGAGAAATTCATGAAAACCTTGTTTTGAAAAATTGTTGACAAACCTTGTTGGGTTTTTTTGAAAATTTTGTTCACAAACTTTGTCGGGTTTTGAGAATTTTATTAGAAAACCTCGTCTGATTTTTTGAGATAGATGCTAAAATCTTCTGAAAATCTTGTTTGTTTTTTCGAGAAATTCATGAAAACCTTGTTGGGTTTTTTTAAGATTTTGTTCACAAACCTTGTCGAGTTTTGAGAATTTTTTTTGAAAATTTGTTAAATAAAGTATGAAAAACTTGACGGGTTTTTGTTGAAAATTTGTAAGAATTTTGAAAAACTTTCAGGTTTCCTTGAAAAAAAAGTTATGAATTTTCTGAAAATCTTATTGGATTTTTTTTTTGAAAACTTTTTTGTGACTTTCAAGAAAAAAAAAAACTTTGTCAAACCCTAGAGCCTGAGATGTTGGACAATGAATGCAAGAGACTCCTTAGTCGAGCCTTGTGTGATGTGGGAGACTTCTTAGTTGATCCATGTGAGATGTGAGACTCCTCAGTTGATTTGGTGATCTGGACTTGAAGTTGTTATTGAATGCTAAGAGATTTTTGCTTAATTCCTGCAAAGATGAAAATTTTCCTTTATCAAGCTTGTTAGAAACAAGTTAATATGAACCAATACCCCTAGTATAAACATGCTTGCATAGAAAAATAGATGAAAAGCTTGCAGATGAAAACTAATGGGCCAATGCTTAATGCAGATAAAAAATGGGCCAATGCCCCTAGTTTAAAGCTATTTGCAAACAACTTTGGGTCATTGTCTTGATTTGGTGCCTATTGTTTACAGAGCCTTTAACAGGTTGCCTACGCACTTTTCTTTAGGAGGACCAAGTTAGACATAGTTCAAGTCTGTAGGGAAGACATCTAGTCCACCCAAAAGATGATCATGACTTCCAACCAAACCTTGCATTGCATTTTCAAAAATGGACTTGATAATGAAAAATTTTTTTTTTGAAAGAAATTGATTTTCTTCTTGAAAAACCATTTGGTGAATAGTGGTGCCTTTTGAGAAAATTCTTTTTCTTTCCCAAATGACCATGAGATAATCCTTTCAACGACTATTTTAGCATATCATACTGTTTAGGAGTCAAGTCAATCTTTTTGACTAAAAAGGAACAAAGTCATTGAATGCATGTAATCAAATTTGCTTCTTCTTTTTAAACACTATTGGATTAGGTCTTCAAGGACAATCAAAGAAATGAAATGTAGAGATGTTTGAGAGTCATGTGATTTTTTTTTTTTTTTTTTTTTTTTTTTTTTTTTTTTTTTTTTTTTTTTGGGATAGAAACAAAGAGGAGTGCCCCAAATTTGGGAGTCACATTTGTTGGAAACAAACAAAAAGGGAGTGCCCTCAATTAGAGAATTCTTTCAAGTCATTTGAGAATTTGAGGAACTGTATCATGGAGATTACTTGCCAGTGGGGCTTGATATCCTCAAGCATTTTTCCTTTTTAATCCAAGAGAAAATATTGCCAGAGTTAAGGGTGTGCCTATGACTAGCAAAACTTCAAGGAGGGCTTTATGCATGGGTTGTAATGTAGGCTAGGTTCAGGTTATGAAAGAAATGGTATAAAAAAGGCTCAAAATCCCTTGTAGATATTCCCCTCAAGTGTGCAATACTGAAAAGTTAGGCATTAGAAGGATTTTCTTGTTTCTCCCTTTCTTGACATTGTGCTGATATTCTCATCATTCTTGTCATCTACTCACTGGTCATCATGGATCATTTGTATCAATGTTATATCATGCTTGTTTGCCTTGTATTCTTCTTAGGCAACTCTTTTTTGAGCTTTCAAATTTTCTTCTTTGATTTGAATTTGTGCTGAGGTCTTTGTTGTGATTGAATTTTTCTGCCTTTCTCTTCATTGATTTATTGTATGAATGTGCTTTCATGCTTGTTTTTCAAATCTCTAGAATTTCATCTTGACAAATCTTTCCTCTTCTTTTGGAACTTGTGACTAGGCCGCCTTTTCAATTTTCGACCTTCTTTGTTCTGCTTTTTTTCTCTTCTTTTGAAACCTATGACAAGGTCGCCTTTTCTTTTTCTCTTCTTTTGGCAATTGTGACTAGGCTGCCTCTTTGATTTTCGACCAATTGGACTTCTTTTGTCCTCTTTCTTTGATAGCAAATGAATGAATGATTTTTTTTTTTTTTTTTTGATATGACCGTGCTTGAAAAAGCTGCCTATGTACCTCTTTTAAAAGAAGGATCAAGTCATCCATAGTTCAAAATAATTTTTTTTGTGCCTTAATTTTTGCCTAGACTACCCTTTCAGGTTTTCAATCTAGCAGGCTTTCTCACACTCGATTTTTTTTCTTTCCTTTTGCGTATACTGCCCTTTTAGGTTTTCAATCTACCATTGTTTCTTTTTTTTTATCCCTAATTTTTGCCTAGACTGTCCTTTCAGGTTTTCAATCTAGCGGGATTTTTTTTTTTTTTTTGGCTTCATGCTTTCTGACTTAATGAGCTCTCATCTCTTTCCGTATGATGGAATCTCTTAGCTTTCAACTTGATGAAGTCTTGTCTTCTCATCTTGATGGAGTATTATCATCTGCATTCTCAAATGTGATCTTCATTTTTTCTTCTAATCTTGATGGACTCTGCTTTTCTTGATGTCTTCATTGAAGCTATGAGATTGTCCTCCTTAGCATAAAATTTGAGTATGCACACTCGAATTTTCCCACCCTAGGTTTAGGTTGTTATGAGTTCATGAAAAAAAGGATAACTGTTTAATAGTTCAAATGGGCTAGCAATGGATGATAATTGTAATGGGTGTCAAGGAATAATGTGGCTAATTCAAAGATGGCCTCCTATCCCTAGTAAGGCTTGTTTATAGGCACGGTAACTCAAACTCTTTTAGTAACTTCCTCTTGGAATAAAAATTATGAATGCTTCAATATTGTGACACAAAAAATGTTCTAAGATTTGGATTGAGTGTACATTGTTTGAGAATTTCTGATCGGTGGAATCTTTTTTTGTTGAGATTTCCTAATAACTGGATTTTCTTTGATTGCCTTTAGGACCTTCTCTTCTTATGTTCTAAGTGATTTAGCAAAGATCCTTACATGAATCAGATGAAATTAATTCTCTCTTTGTGCACATTGATTGGTTGGCCCATTAAGCATTATGATTTGCAAAAGCTTTGCCAAAGGAATTCTCATGCAGTACTTGAGGAAAATAACATTTGAAAATTTTGACCTCTCACACTCTTTCCAAGCGGACTGGGCTTTGATGAGAAGGTTAAGCCTTACATCATTTTTGAAAATCCACTAAAGGGCCCAATGCCCCTAGTTGGAAGTTTTTTTTTTTTTTTTTTGAAAGTTTTCCTTGATTTTATTTTATTATTTTTTTCTGTTTGAAGAAAAGCATTTTTGTAATTTTTGAAGGATTATCATGAACAAGTCCATTTTGATAGAAATTGTAGGCCTCAAGGAAACCATTTTCAATTGGGCTTTGAAAGGAGTCAAAAATGTCACTAAAGATCCCAATGCCCCTAGTCCAAAGTTTTCTTTAATTTTTATTTTTTTAAGTTTTTGAATTTTGAATTTTTTTAATTTTTGCATCAAACACAGCCTGAATAACAAAATGCATCAAACAAGAAATGAAATTAAAAAATGGAAACAAGTAAGGAACAGACAAAGCTTGTAATTAAAAAATTCTTGAAAAACCCATTATGGCTTGGCAACTCATGAAGTAGAGTTAGATTGATTGGTAGATGCAATGATTTGTTGGTCCATGAGATCTTGGATAATCCCACTGTTGTTGATGGCATCTTCAATTTGGGTTCCAGCAGTAATTAGGGTCTTGAAGTTGGGAAAGTATCGAGCAAATAGATACTTGTTATAGGTCGGGAGGAGATTCCTCACAATCATGTTCAATTGTTCTTCCTCATTGGGCCTAACGGTCACCTGGGCTGCTTTTGTCCTCCACCTTGTGATGAATGCATGAAAAGATTCACTGGAATCTTGTTTGGTTGTCTCAAGGTCTCGCCGAGTGATGTCCACCTCAGTATTGTACTTGTATAGCTTGTAAAATTCATGGCACATATCTTCCCAAGTTTGAGTCCGAGAATCCTCCAAATTTAGGAATCAATGTAGGGCAGCTCCGGTGAGTGTATTTTGAAACATTTGGGCCAATAACTCTTCATTGGCTCCCAAGGGTTGCAATGCTCTTATGTACATTTTCAGATGGGCTTTAGGGCAGCTCATGCCATCAAACTTGTCCAATGTTGGCATCTTAAACTTTGGTGGGGCCCTTGCTTGAGGAAAGAGCGAAAGTGAATGCAAATCCATAGCTTCTTCAACCCTTCTAGATCTAATTAGGAGCTTTTCCATTTGGTCCATTCGTTCAACCATCTTCTTCTCATTTTCAGTCAACACCAAGCCATGGCTTTCTTTAGAATTTCTGGGTCCATTATCATTTTGGGCCCTAGAGGATTCATGAGAGTTCTTGTTCCCCATTTGTTGGATCAATGCTTGGATGTCCTTTTGGAGTTGGGCTTGACCTGCTACCAAAGTGTTGAGTAAATCTTGAGTGGTGAGAGGCGGTTGTTCCCTTTGATCATTCATGTGTCGGTCTTCTTGGTTGTTGGCCATTTCTTAATTGGAAGCCTCAGTTTTGATGTTTGCTAAGTCCTTGCACTTTAAGATTGGTAGCTTTAATCTTGATGTCTTTAAGCTTGATGATCTTGAGCTTTTAGATATGCTTTGAACTTGGTGGGCTTGAACCTTGATTGAGATTCTTTGGTCTCAACCAAAATGCATAAGTTAGATTTTTTTTTTTAAAAGAAATCTTAAACAATTATGATGGGCCTAAGCATTGGACTAAGGCACATCATGGATCAAACAACGGCCAAACACATTCATGGGATGCAATGTATTTTATAGGATTGACCTAAAGATTAGTTCTATGGCTTCTTACATGAAGGTAAAAGGTAGGCTAATAGGTTCCTCAAAAGCTAGGACGTTGTACCTCCCAACTTGTGACGTATGAACGCCGCGTTGGTCCAAACGGTAGAGTTTGTCCTTTACAAAACGCAAGAAAGATCAAGCGAGTCTTAGGCGATGGGGTGGTAGGTTCACCACTGGGTACACGAATCCAGGAGGACCGAGATCCATGGCTACAATTATCGTGGTTTCCGGGCAAAAACACAATTCATATCCAATTCCAATTATGCAAATGATGTTATGGAAAGCAAATATGGCATGTTATTAAAAGCAATAAACAAACAAATGACATGGTTGGCCACCATAACCTAAACTGAAGTCTAGCCTTCAACATCCCCAGCGGAGTCGCCACTGTAAAAATGTGCTCCCCTCTAGATTGAGGGTTTTACATGGAGTCGCCACTTATTTAATTTAAAAAGGAAAAAGAAGAAAACCTTTAATGATAAATACTTCTGTTGTATTAATGTATATGACAATTTACATCGAATTTTGTAACAAAAATTTACAATGCTTTTTGTCCTAGGTACAATCTACAGCGACATCCACCTGCTTCGGATTTTGGCTGAAAAAAGAAGAGGCTCCTTTCTTGCCTTATTGAGGGGAGGAAATGTCTTGAGTCTTTGTCTTCTTTGCCCTGACCGGGCCATCTTGAGTCTCGAGGTAACCCAGGGCTTCTGAAAAGGGTGTGGTCCCTTCACCCTCATCTTGGCCTTGACCATATCACCCCCTAAGGCTGAGTCACACTAGTAGCGGGGACTTTGGGCACAACTGGAAGGTGAGGGATTGAAAAGCTTAAAGGGTCTGTAAATAAAGGAAATGACCTCTCACTGTGCTTCTTATATGGGGGGCAAGCCTGGCGGCATTTAATCTATACAAATCTCCAAGAAAAACTACAAACAAGATAAGTCCCGCTCAATTCCCAAAGCAGTCTTCAGCCGTTGGATTTGCGTCGCCTCGTAAAGAGACCTTATTAAAGGCGCGCCTCGTGCACCGAAACGGCAGGAACGCGGTGTGGGTAAACCAAAAGAATGTCTCACAACTAGGGGCGTGTCCCAGGCAAACGACAAGGTTCCGACATTGATGAAGGACAAGTCTTGGCAAGCCATGACATAGGCCCGACGTCACCAAAACCCTCCTTTCCATCCGAGGAGCCGGACAACAGGATTTTGAGGGGCTATTGTGGGGCCAGAGAATTTGTGATCCTGGCCCACTTTACATTAGGGCCCAAGGCCCGCGCCGAGGATAGGCGTTGCCGAGGACATGCAACGGAATATATAGCCGATGACGATTTTGTCCTCGGCATCCCAAAACCTAGAAGGAAGGAACGGCACGCCATCAAAGGTAGTCCCCAAAGCGCTCCCAGAAGAAATGGCAAGTATAGTATAGGAGCGATTCAAGGAAAAACTAACACCTCCGCATTGAATGTGCCAACAAACGTCCTGGCCGCATTGAAGGGGAAAGGACCCCTAAACAGTGTGGCGACAAAGGACAAGGGAAAGGCTGCCATTACTGCAATTAAGTACTTTGCGCCATGCTTTTCAACTTTTACAACTACCACCAACCACTTTGGGTATGGGCTGATAAGACAAGTATCAGCCTTAGAAAGCTGAACCTACACGTGGACGTTGGAGGGAGGGGAAAAGCTAGTATAAAAGGAGAAGGAAGCAGTCTAGAAAAGAGGCGGGGGACCAGGGCCAAGAACCAGAGCCACCCAGGCCGTGCCGAGGAGAAAGTCTTCTTGGGCAAGCACAGTTCACCTCTGTACGATCATCTTGAACACCATGACTAACGGCCGTTCATTCACCAAGGCCTAGCCTTTTAGCCCACTCTCTACAAATTTATTGTTTGGGCCTTTAACATTCGAACCCAATACACCAATTTGGGGTCGTTACAAATTGAGTCCTTACAATTATCATTTGTTTTTGTTATATATAGTGAATTTCTCATAGTAGGTGGACCCTATATATTGGGGAGGCCCACATTTTATGAGACCCATTGCTATATATATAAAAGACAAGAGATACCATCTCCTTTTATAGGTGATACTTATTGTGAGTGCCCAAGGATCGAGGAGGAAGTTGAGGAGTTGCACTAGTGACTCAAGGACTGAGGATGAAGTCAAAAGGTTGCAGCATTGACTTGGTGATATTGCAAGCCAAGGGCCTAAGGGAGGAAGCCACTCGAGGAGAAGAAGAAATGAGTCTTGGTACTCTATAGTACTTTAAGTGGAAGCTAGAATATGAAGAGAGTGGAAGTTAGTAGGCAATAGGGAAGCTGTTGGCCTGATGTAGCTTGTTGCATCCGCATTTAATGGTAGACAACAATTTTATCAGTCGCATTAATGAGGAAGTGACCTGAACAGTGTAAGTCACAACTAAGCAGGTCTCTTCCATCACCTGCTTCAAATATGAAAGGTACCAAGTGTCACAAAAAGATAGAGGTGAAGGAGAAATGAAGGGTGAAGATGCAATGAAGATAGAGGTATATAAGAAAGGGAGTGAGGACATTGTAAAGGGGATCGAAAAAAGGAAGGAGAGAGAAAAAGAAACAGAAGAAAAGACACTAGGAAGAAGAAAGTGAACATGACCAATCTTGTACAATCCAGTCTCCTCGGGAGCACCCGAAGAGAACCTTGTATTTATTTGTTTCTAAACAAAAAAATGAGATTCCTACTTGTATATGTCCTCGGGCAGAGCTTATTGTTATTGTTCCTTCTCACCTCTTACAAATTTTATTGATTTGGGCCACGTTTGAGAAGCATAACCCATTACTCCTAGTGGGCTTGGGCTCCAAATCCTCGGGCTCCTACACTTATTATAGAATAAGTCCTTATATAATATGTGGGAGAGAGTGTGTCCATGATTTTTTAGGGTGTTTTCAATAATATATATATATACCAAAATATTTTGACTTTTGTTAACCTTTTCATATTGTGTCACATCACATAAGCTTTGGATGCTTCACAATTTTACACATCATTATTATAATATAAACTCCATTAGTATTTTTGCACATGATATTTTTAATTGGGTTTTGAAATTCTTTTTCTAGATCTAAACATTTTTGTATATTTGCACATTATATTTTCTTTAAACAATAGTACACATATTTCTATATAACACAATCAAAATGATAGAATATATAATTTCATATAAAAATATAATTAAAATAATTTTTTTATTAATATTTATCATAATTATAAATTTCATATTTTATAAAAATAAATAAAACATAAAAAATCATTGTTTAATAGAAAAGAATACCCAATTAGTTTGTCATTATGCATAAAGTTATGCTAATGAGAGCCATGAGGATATATTTAAAAACTAATAATAAATACTTAATTATGAGTTGTAATATATATTTTTCAAAAAGAGAAAATATATTAAGATTTGTTTATTGATTTGCGTGCATAAATTTACTATGGTTATGGATATTTTAATTTTGTTTTTATTTTATTTTATTTGTGTATAGTCTGACTATAATTTTTTTTTAAGCCATTTTTTTAAAAAAAATATAAAAAACTATAATGGAGTAAAACTATAAATTGCACCATGAAATAAAATTTCTCGAGGGAAAGTAAAAAGAGAAACATGGATGCCTAATTAGTCCGACAGTCATTTGGATAAGGCGAAAATTATAATGGGTTAGAACGAAGCTCAACAGTAATGGGACCAAAACCTGGAAAATGACAAAAGCAGTTTCCAGAGATTAGCTTTGGTTACCGTTAACTTAAACCTCACCCAAAACCCCTGAAAAACCATGCTCTCATTGCTCTGGCTCTGCTTCTACACCTCCAAAAACCAAAAATGGCTGCTTTTGCTAAAACCTCTCCAATTTCTCTCCACCCAGACCATCCCCATCACCAAACTCCACAAACCCACAAGCCCAAAGCCCTCAGTCTCTCTCATAACCTCCATACCCACCACCTCTCCTTCAAAAAAACACAAGAACTTTCACTCTCAGTCATCAACACTTCCTCATCCTCATCTTCTATCACCACCCACAACCCAAACTCTGATATATGTGAGCTATGTCTTGCTGGGAACTTAGACAAAGCTCTAAATCACTTAGACTCAATGCAAGAGCTTCAAATTTTTGTAGAGGAAGATGCTTATGTTGCTCTGCTTAGGCTATGTGAGTGGAAGAGAGCATATGATGAGGGGACTATAGTGTACTCTTATGTGTCCAATTCAAACTCACGGTTGAGTGTTAGGCTTGGTAATGCTTTGTTGAGTATGTTTGTGAGGTTTGGTGATCTGGGTAATGCTTGGTATGTGTTTGGGAAGATGGAGGAGAGGGATGTGTTTTCTTGGAATGTGTTGGTGGGTGGGTATGCAAAAGCAGGGTTTTTTGACGAGGCATTGGATTTGTATCATAAGATGTTGTGGGTTGGTATTAAACCTGATGTGTATACTTTTCCTTGTGTTTTGAGGACTTGTGGTGGTGTACCGGACTTGGTTAGGGGAAGGGAGGTTCATGTGCATGTGTTAAGATTTGGGTTTGAGTCAGATGTGGATGTGGTGAATGCATTGATTACCATGTATGTGAAATGTGGTGATGTCCAAAGTGCACGGTTAGTGTTTGATAGAATGCCAAGGAGAGATAGGATATCATGGAATGCAATGATTTCGGGGTATTTTGAGAATGGAGAGTGTTTGGAAGGATTAAGATTGTTTTTCTCTATGCGTGAACTATCTGTTAATCCAGACTTGATGACCATGACTAGTGTGATCTCTGCTTGTGAGCTTCTTGGTGATGAGAGATTAGGGGGGCAAGTTCATGGATATGTGATCAGAACAGAGTTTGGGGCTGATGTTTCAGTGTATAATTCTTTAATTCAGATGTACTCTAGTGTTGGGCACTGGGATGAAGCGGAGAAAGTTTTTTCTAGAATGGAATATAGAGATGTGGTGTCATGGACGGCCATGATTTCAGCTTATGAGAATAACAAACTGCCTGCTAAAGCTTTGGAAACTTACAAATTGATGGAGCTAGAGGGGGTCCTTCCTGATGAGATCACTCTATCCAGTGTTCTGTCTGCTTGTGCTTGTTTAGGCCATTTGGATATGGGTGTTAAACTTCATGAGCTTGCTAACAGGACAGGGCACATCTCATACGTTTTAGTTGCTAACACGCTGATTGACATGTATTCCAAGTGTAAATGCATTGACAAAGCTTTAGATGTTTTCCACTCTATTCCTAAAAAGAACGTGATATCTTGGACTTCAATCATGCTTGGGCTTCGGATCAACAATCGGAGCTTTGAGGCTTTGATCTTCTTTCGGCAAATGAAACTCAGTTTAAAACCAAATTCTGTTACATTAATTTCTGTTTTATCTGCATGTGCTAGAATAGGAGCTTTGATGTGTGGAAAGGAGATTCATGCCCATGCATTAAGGACTGGAGTAGGGTTGGACGGTTTTTTACCAAATGCACTTTTGGACATGTATGTGAGGTGTGGAAGAATGAGACCTGCATGGAATCAATTTAACACACACAAACAAGATGTAGCAGCATGGAATATTCTGCTGACGGGGTATGCTGAGCGGGGGCAAGGAGCACATGCTGTGGAACTATTCCAGAGAATGGTGGGGTCAAACGTAAATCCAGATGATATTACATTTATTTCACTATTGTGTGCTTGCAGTAGATCTGGTATGGTGACGGAAGGTTTGGAGTATTTTCACAGTATGCAACATAAATACTGTATCACCCCTAACCGAAAGCATTATGCATGCGTTGTTGATTTGCTTGGCCGTGCTGGGAAATTGGAGGATGCTCATGAGTTTATACTGAAGATGCCTATAGAACCTGATCCGGCAATATGGGGAGCCTTGTTAAATGCATGCAGGATCCTCCGTCAAGTTGAGCTTGGGGAACTTGCCGCACGTCATATCTTTGAAAAGGATACAACAAGTGTTGGGTATTATATTCTACTTTGTAATCTCTATGCTGACAGTGGAAAATGGGATGAAGTTGCAAAAGTCAGAAAGACAATGAGACAGAGAGGGCTCATTGTGGATCCTGGGTGCAGTTGGGTGGAAATAAAGGGAAAAGTTCATGCTTTCCTTAGTGGTGATAATTTCCATCCTCAAATAATGGAAATAAAAGCAGTTCTAGAGGGATTTTATGAGAAAATGAAGGCAGCTGGTTTCAATGGGCCTGAAAAGAGTTCTATGGATGAAGTTGAAGCTTCAAAAGCTGAGATTTTTTGTGGACACAGTGAGAGACTGGCCATTGCATATGCGCTCATTAACACTGCCCCAGGGATGCCTATATGGGTGACAAAGAATCTATTCATGTGCCAAAGTTGTCACAATACTGTAAAATTCATCACTAAGGTTGTACGCAGGGAGATTTCTGTTAGGGATACTCAACAGTTCCACCATTTCAAGGATGGCCTCTGTTCGTGTGGGGATGTAGGCTACTGGGGAAAGTCTAATATGTAATACTGCTGTAATAATTCCTAACCTTTTGTTGACTAGTGATAAAGTAAAGGAATGACAAGTTCATATATGCAGTCAACAATGTTTAATGGGTTTATGGATTACGGAATGGCACTTAGAAGCAGAATGCAACCTGGCAATGAACTGACCATGATAATTGCATGCAGAAAAGCTTGGAATTTGATCATTTTCAAGTATGATGGTGGACTTAGAGAGAGAAGAACATGCTTTTCCAGGATGGGAAAAAGACATCAGAATCACCTCCTACTCAAGGCATTGTTTTCTTAATGAGGGTTGTTGTATACTGTGGTTTTATTTCCTCTGGATTTGATTTATCTAAGTTCCCAGTAAATGGTCCCCAAAAACCCATCCAGGGTTTTCCTGTACAGTGTATGCTTTTGTAAATATTAATGTATATGGTATAATATTGAGATAATTCTTTTTTCCAAATTTTGTCATCTGGGTAACATCCATGTCATCGTATATCCCTATGAAAGTTAGGCTATAAAATATTGAACCTTCTCTTTGTTGTTTTTAATAAAATGAATAGATTTTCCACGCCTTCATGCCTCTTCCTTGTAATGCACACATGGTTTATTTAGATGTTTTCCTTCACGATGTTCAAAACCTGTTGTTTCTCATATAGACCAGACAGATGACCTTCACTCCAGGGAGGAAATCATTTATTGAATGGAGACTACACCTGAGGAGAAGATAGAACACATTGAAACAAAGGAATTGGTGGATCTCTCCCACCAGACAGATCAATGACACCGAGCACGGGATACATAAGCAGGAGAGTTGATTTGACTGGGTAGACCAGATTAATAAGATTTATCTAAAGTGAAAGTGCTCTGTGAGTGTGTGTGTATATATATGGATCTGATACTTTATTCAACTCCTCTTAATAAGTCCTTTCATATAGGCTATTCAAGGTCTATTGGCTTTCTTGAGTATGCAGTACTTTGACTACTAACCCTTGCTTATGCAATAAGAAAGATCATCAATAAAAAGGCTCCGTTATGCACCCATCATAGCATCTCTTTTTTAAATTCCTCGTCACCTACCTTAATCTTGGCTTGAATTATTCCCATTTTTTCCTATACTCGAATGGATAAAATCCTAGTGTAGCTGATATACAAGAGCACTAGCCAAATTAATAAGATTTATTTAAAGTGAAAGTGCTGTGTGTGTGTGTGTGTATAAAGATCTGATACTTTAGTCAACTCCTCTTAATAAGTCCTTTCATATAGGCTATTCAAGGTCTATTGGCTTTCTTGAGTATGCAGTACTTCAACTACTAACCCTTGCTAATGCAATAAGAAAGATCATTGATAGAAAGGCTCCATTATGCACCCATCACAGCACCTTCTTTTTTAAATTCCTCATCACCTACCTTATTCTTGGCTTGAATTATTTCCATTTTTTGTCCTATACTCGGAATGGATAAAATCTTAGTGTAGCTGATATACAAGAGCACTAGCCAAAGCTGGAAAGGGGATACTGTAATCAACAGAGTGTTATGTTTTAATTGGGGTATTAACCCTTCTGTGATTTGTTATATGTCATGCTAAGTAGTGATGCATCTGTATAGGGCAGGCTGTTGCTGATGTGCTTTGGCCTGTTTTGATACAGAGTGGTACTGTTCTGTTCTCTGCTGGGTGCCTATTTGATAAAGAGATGGGCAGGGAACTCTGTTTTAAAGAGGGTCCTATTGTATGAAAGGGGAATTACCCTCTCAAAGAATTGTAATATGTCATGTTAGGCTGTGTTGCAGCTGTATTAAGTAGACCGTGCTGCTTTTTTGGTCTGTATGATGCAGAGTCCTGTATTCTCTTATCTGTTGGGATTAAGCCTATTTGGGCTTTTGTGTAAAATTTATTTATTAATTATTATTAAATTTTTTTGTGTGTTGCGAATTTGCAACAAAAGTTTTTACTGATTCGTTAAAAAAAATGTACGAAAGCACTAGTAGATTAAAACTTTTCATTGTTGTTTGGGTAAAATATTTGGATTCCATTCCACCTACATTACATATGATTTATTTATGCAATTTTCTTCGCCAAAGTCATTCTAAACCGGATGTTCCTCCTATTATTTATGATCTCTTTTGAGTATGATGTCATTCTTCTTAGCATGGATAATTTTGTTTCTTTTATTTTCTTGATGCTTCCAGGAAAGAACATTTGGGGAAAATCTAGCAGCTAGGAAATTGCAATACACAAAATCCAAAATTTACTATAAACCTGTTTTATGCTTTTGAAAAGTTTACACAGTACTTGACCAGAATAGAGAGGGAACAACAAGCCGTCGTTATCACATATATCTTTTAAAACCATTGTTATACACATTAAAAACAATCGAATACCTAAGTTTCACACAATTATTCAGCTTGAGGAGCGACTGCTAGTACACTCTTTTAATAAACAATCAAGAAAAAGAAAAAGAACAAACAAAAAGACAATACATATTCATAGGCCAAGGAGAGAGTTTCATATTTTCACTGCCTTCTTGATTGACTTAATGGATGACATGATGAAACTGTTTCCACCAACCTGTTCGCCATCAAAATCATCATCACCATTTACCATAGGCTTCTTGCCTATGCAGTCCACTCCCTTTCTCATACCCAAGATCAAAGATGGAGAAGATGGGATTCTCCGGAAGGTCCTGGCACTCTCAGACCTGACTAGCTTTCTTTCCTTTCCATTATGGTCCTTTCTTTCCCTCCCTTCAAAACTACGACTTCCAAATACTTCACCAATACCACTCTCTTCTTTCTGTGTTTTTCTGGCTTCTATCTCAATGATTTCTTCTATCCTTTTCACACCACCCCCCTTCTCTGCAGCAATTTGCTTCGCCTCATGAACCTCTTCTTCATGTTCTGGACTTTTGGAAATCTTTACCTCCTGTGGGTATTTCAGATTCAGATTTCTGATTATTTCATCAGTCCCACTCTTTTCATTTTCATTTGCATTTTGAATGTCCAAGTCTTCTTGCGTATTCTCTAAAAGCATTTGGAGCCATTTCTCTATATTCCCTTTGCCACGCTGCTTCCTGCTCTCTTCATCTTCCTCTATTTCTGGTTCTCGAGGAACCGTGAGTTGAATGTTAAGTTTCTGAAGTTTATCCTCTAGTGGGGTTTCATCCTCCAATGCAATAATGGACCTGTTATGTTTCTCAGGATTCTCCTCGGTCTCTTGCACCTGAGTTTCTTCGTGCTTTTGTTCTTCACCAGAAGATAAACCAGCTTGAGATGCCTTCTGTTCCTCCTCTAGAAACACTCTCAGCTCTTTGTGTAAAGGTGTCCTTGGCTTGATTCCCGGAAGATAAAGGACAGTTTTACTGTCCCTCTCCTCTAATAAGGTATCATCCATTCTTGATCTCTTCCTTGCGTGCTCCAACTCAGGCCTAATCTGCTTCTCAATCTCGTCTCTTTGTTTATATTTCCTGTGAAGCTCTTTTTCTGACGCATCGCAAATTGCTTTCTGTGCTTCAAGTCTTGCCATGAGTGCATTACTTGCAGCCTGGTTCAGTCTCAACTGTTCCTTATAAATGACACTCCTACAATAAACAGTTCAGAAACTTATCAGTAAACTATCTATGAGAATTTGAAAGCAAATAAATTTCATACAAATAATCTTACTGGTGCATTGCATCTCTGATCATCTTCTCTAGCATAGTCCTATATGAATGCTGTGCCTCTGCTAGTCGCCTGCACTTTTCTGCCCTTCTCCTACGTTTTATAAGCACCAATTCTAGGTCTTGAATAGTGAGCCTTTCCTCCTCATTCTTTTCCTTCAGTTCATTTACTTCATCATCTAGTTTCTGTATTTCTGTCTGCATCTTTACAGTTTCTTCTCTTTGTTTCAGGGAATCCCTAGCCATGACAATTGCTTGGTAGGGGTTCGTAACAAAGTCCGGATTCTCATTTTCTTTCAGGACATTAGGCTTTATTTTCCTTGAAGCTAACATAATCAAATTAACATGGATTTGTTAGGTGCGGAAATGCTTTTCAAGTACAAATAAAAGTCACTAATTTGACATTCTTTTACTTACAAATTGCAGGAGACTGTAGCCTTAGCGGCCTATTGTAATCCAATGATTTCAAAACCGATGATGTGTCATAAGATTCTCTTCTGGATACAACAACTGCAGCGGGAGCAAGGCCAACTTGCTCTTTGGAGTCCATAAAATGTTGTGGAAACAAATGTGAATCCACTGTCTGGGAAGCATTCAATTCTTCATTTTCACCTTCAAAGAACAAAAATGAGAATGCTCTGTGCCTAAAAAATTAAAAACAAGAAACATCATTAACCACCTTTGTTATTTTGGATAGAAATGCATAAAAAGGAAGATAATGAAACAGACCCACCTGAAATCTGAGTTTCTAGAGGCAAAAAAGGACAAGAACTGATTTACAGAGATACCCAGTTGAAATTCCCACCATGGGACTAAAAATTCCAGCTTATTATGCTTCTTCTTGCAGACTTGCCACTGCAATATTCTCAGATTGCTTGGAACAGTTATCCCTCCCCCTGCATTTCCAGCAAAAAGACCAATGAATTTGAGTGAGTGAGTGTGTGTGTGTGTGTGAGAGAGAGAGAGAGAGAGAGAGAGAGAGAGAGTAATCAATTATATACTTGAGCAAGGAAACCAATGATCAATATCCCAAGCAAGAGGAGAAGCCGAATCAGCATGATAGTAGAGAACATTGCCATATGGATCGACTCGAATGACAGCAGGATCAAAGCCAGCATTCCTAAAATTGAAGAAAAATTATAAATATCAGAGGCCCCAAGATTGATTTTTTGCAAATTTGTTCACATCTGAAAGTTATGGAGCAAAATTTAAAGTGGTTACCCAAGGTGGTTGAGCTGCTTCCACAAGAGACTGACAAAAATCTTGGGCTTGACAGTTGGTTTAGCTTTTGGATCGATAATTGGGAACATCTGATCTAAATCCCTTACTCTCAAAGCCTAAAAACCCCAGAAAGATATCACAAAAAACAGCACAAAATAAGATTTGAGGGGAAAAAGCAAACCGAGCTTCATGCAAAACCCAAAATTCATTCAACATTCTATACCCTGATACTATTCGTTGAATGATTCTGATCCAAAATTCTTTAATTCATGCGAAACCCATAATTGATTTAATATTACTGACCTCAAAAGTTTGAATTTTTAGTGAATTATAATTATCTCATATCCAGATCTAAAAATCTGATAAATTACTCTCACATTTCTTGTGACAACCATAGGGAACCTAGAATCCCCGTTAACTTCTCTGTATTTTTACATATAATTATAAAAAATTTTAGCATTAAGAACTCTATTGGCTTGCTTATGCTTAGTTTTCCCTACTTTTCCGGAAACCAAGATGCAAACAATAAAAAACCCAGAATTCAATTTCCTCCACTTTTATTTTTCATTTTCCTATGTTTTCTCGGAAACCAACCAGAGGGCTATAAAGGGTACAGTTTTGTTTACCTCATCTTCCTCCAGACTGTAAGGTGTGAAAGTGAAAGGAGGGCCATGGCGGTAGGGACTAACACGGCGGTCACGGCAGAGTTTCGCGTAGGCTTTCGGGTACCCCACGCTGTCGTTGACAGCCATTTCTTCTTCTGTGAATGCACACTCAAAAGCCATTGTTATTGTTTCTTGCTCGGTGATTGAGATTTTTCCTTCTCCTTCTTCTGTGGAGTATGTGTGTTTTTTTTTTTTTTTTTTTTTTGGCTGAGGTTTGAGTATGAGTAAGAAGTAACGGTCGAATTTGGATTTTAAATGCTAGTCGTTTCAAATTTTAAGTGCCACGTTGGCAAAACGGTGGTAGTGGGTGCAACGGCTAGATAGGGTGGGCCATCACGTTCAATCAATCATCTTATTAAATTGTCTCATCTCCACTTTAAATTTTTTGGACGAAAATATTCTCTAAACTTTTTCTTAAGATAAGGTATATATAATCTTCTTAAAAAAAGAAAAAAAAAAAAAAGAAAAGAAAAGAAAAGAAGACATTAAAATTAGGGTTTTTATTAAAAAAAAAGGATATATATATAAAAATAAATAAGAGTAAAACTAAGACATTAAAATTAGGGCCTTTAAATTTTTATTAATTATCATTCCTACTTTGACATGAATATCAATTTACTACATGGACTCTGGACTTTTGATTTGGGCAATTAATATCTTGTAGATAGGTATCTAACTAACAAATTAAGGTTTTTTTTTTTTTTTAAAATTTTATTAGGGCACTAATATTAAATGTTCTAAATGCTAAAATTTAGCACTTTATCACATCAAATACAAAAAAAAACATGCTCTATTGAATGTGCTAAACTTAAAAAAATAAAAATAAAAATGCTTTGTAGCTCAATGCTATTCTTATATTTATTTTTATTTTATTTTATTTTATTTTTTATTCTTTCTCTTCTTTTTCTTCTCTCCTCTCACACGTCATTTATGTCTCTTTTGCAGTTGATTTTTTTTTTTTTAATTCTTTTATAGCGTCAGGTTGGCTGATATGTGGCTAAGTTTTTTATTTTTATTATTTTTATCTTTATTAATAAAAGACTAATCTTATTTAAGTTATTTTAGTGGGTGATTTGATAAAAGTAAGAGATAAAATGTGAAGGGTATTGTCAAATATTATGTTAAAATAGATAAAGTAGTTTTTTGGTGTGTTAAAATATTATTTTTTAGAACATTCAATTTAAATGTTTCATTTCTTTTTAAGTAGTAAGTATTAATAGACTAATTAATTACATGATGTGCACGTATATATATTTTTTGGAGAAGGAGATGTGCATATAGATAGTTTCTACCGATTCACCAATGATTTTGAAATGCAATTATTATCATTTAAACGTCATGTGACCAAATTACCTTTTCCTATTGGTGCCTTAGTTGATTTCTATTTTGTCATATATAATTATGCTAATTTCATTCTTAAACCATAATGTCTCACCATTTACTTAAAATGAATAGGAAGGGTTTTTCTTTCTAAATCTTCTTTTGCCTTTTCTTTCTCCAATCTTTAACCAAACTAGTAAAATCCAACCAAATGCACCAATTCGTGAAAGCATAGTGCACCCATATCCTTGAATCAGATTTTTTTGTACCTTAATAATTTTTACTTTTTTGATAGGTGTACCTTAATAATGTTGAATTGCTATTACACTTTATATTTATGAGATGACTCTCATGTCTTACATATTGGCAGAGAATCAATGAAAGCTTTTCTAACAAATAAAGCCAAATTAATAATTGACTTGGATCCTTTAAATCAGGCCTCCCAGGGCCCTATTTTTTCCATGAGTGATTAGACCGTTCTATATTCAAAGTTCAAATCAGTTTTTTCTTGCTGTATTCACTGGTAGTAGTACTACTACATAGTATTTAAGGCTATAAAAGTGAGGGGTCGAGGTTGATCCTAGTTTGACTGCATTATAGATCTTTTCCAATTTGAAAAACAAAAGGAGTAATATTAATATCTGATATCATTGAATAGTTTGAACAAGGAATTAACGAACACATAAAGCTACTTAAAAGTCCCTTTTAGCACTAAAGCATACCTCGAACAATTCATCATTTGGGTCCTCCATGGGACCCCAAAACACAAAATTTGCTATAATTACTGTGAGACTTTGAGCTCTCTTAGGCTGGGTTTTCAATTGAGCTTTATTAGATTATGGTTGGGTACTTCATGGGGCAACCACAATTGGGTTTGCGTAGATTGGGTGTGCTTCATGCTCAGAGTGGGATACACTAATTTTTTCAGAGGATCAAATCAATGTCACCTCTGTCAAAAGTAGAAAGTGCCCTTAATGGGAGGTCCAAAATTATGAAGTATTATGAATGACCTTGTCATTTATCAGTGTGGTGCTTCTTATATCATATGAATGAAGTATCATGGATGTTGGATCTGTGGGATAAGACTTAAGGGATTCTTCTATTCATTGTAAGTTGTAACTAGCAGATATCTTGTGTGATGCGAGGTGCATTTTGATAAATTTTGTAAGACATTATTTATTATCCATTAATTTTATGAATATTATTATTTTTAGTCACAGTTAATCTATGAAGTTTTCTAGTAAAACTAAATTCAAAATAAATACATTAGGAAAAAAATTCATCTCATTCATACAACCAACAAATGTCACCAGATCACAGTTCACACTATCACCTACAAACCTGTTAATTCGTCGGTGTTTTTCTGCATTGAAGTTAGTCTTATGTAGAAAATAAATTTTTTTTTCTTAATTCCTACATTTCTCATGACATTTTAGATTCATTAAACCACTGCACACCCTTAATGCAATGATCATTCTATAAATATAAGTGCTTGTGAGGTGTGGGGGTAAGGGTCAAGGTTCAAGTCACTAAGACGGAACTTCACACACATATACATTTAGATTATGTTAGAATATAATTTCTATCTTGTATAAAAAAAGAAAAAAGAAAAAAGAAAAAAGAAAAAAGAAAAAAGAAAAAGATCCATTAATATCTATCTAAAACATTTAAAGTTATAAAATGTATATAACTTTTCGAATTTTATTAATACATTGGAATAAATGCATCCGTCATTACTTAATAATTTAACATAAATGCTAAATTTAGATGAGGTGAAAGCCTAAATGAAAAAAATATCATACAATATGCTACTTGGCGGAATCTCATACTTTTTCACATGATGTTTGCTTTTAACAAAAACCTTAAATATACCCTTTTTTTTTAACCTTTACACACACACACACACACACACACACACACACACACACACACACACACACACATAGTGAATCTTTACACATACTTTTAAAAAAACTCTATATATTCCACATTTTTGGATGCGTAAAATTATAGACTACTGCTCCATAATGATAGTGGCTAATTAATTTTATATTTTTTTTTAGTGATCTCATTTGTAACGCTTCTTACCATTATCATATATTTACTAACTGATGATTTGCATAACAAAGACGATAAATGAGAGGTAGCATTGTTCATTAGATTTTCGAAAGTAATAGTGCATGAAAATTATATATATATATATATATATGTTATAAATAAGGTTAAATGAAATGTCAAAAAATGGATTTTTAAATTTTCTAACTTTATTTCTTACTCAATTTCTACTACTATCAGAGAACATCTATTTTTTAGTTATGATTAATATGGTTTCCATAGTTAGAATTTGATTAGTTTTAAATTTAAATTTAGTACTATGATTGTATTTAATTGTTGATTGTTGATTTAATTTTTTAAGTGATTTAAACGGTTTATGTTACTACACTGTAAAGTTTTTAATGTTCTCCACACGGTAATCTCTATTTTATTTTTTACTTCTCCTAACAACCTCTTTGTTTTCCAATCAACAATTACTAATTGACATTTGGTTTTTTTTTTCTTTATCTACTCTTTATTACTTTGTATTGGTTTTTTTTTCTATACCCTCTCTCTCTCTCTCTCTCTCTCCATTGGCAACCTATTGTTTTCCAAAATTTGATGATGATTCTATGACATTAAATATGCATTATTAGTTTTTTTTTTTAAAAAAATTTAGTGTTTCTAACTTGATTTATTTTGTATTTCATTCTTCCTTTGATGCATTGGGTGTGAGAATGAGTGTTTCCCTATCATTACTCCACTTAATGTGGACAATTTTATTTAATGATATAAATAAGGAGTGGAAATATAAATAATTTAATGATATATATGGGGGATGTGGTTGAATTTAAATGTTAAATAAAATGATATGAGAAAAAAAAATACATAACAATAAACACTAACTTATCCAAATAATTCTATGTAATATAATAATAGTACATTCTTATATACTATTTTTAATTATTTATAATGAAATATGATAATATTTAACAATCAAAGACATAAAAAATAAATAAATAAACTTAAAACACAAAGCTAAATCCCATAAACCAAAATAGAGCTCTAAAGAATACAAAACTTTCTCAGGTTGAAATAGAGATGCAAGAAAAATAAAAATAAAAATCTACCAAAAAATTGAGGGAGAAAGAGTGGGAAATAACCACTTTTCTGTGAGATAAAATTATGTAAAGAATAGAAGAGTGACTGATAAATTTATACTAAGAGGACGATAATATAAAAAAAACAAAATAAAGGAAGATAAAAGGAAAGAGGAAGGGTGATATCAAGGTAGAATTTTTGGGGAGATGAAAAGGTAAAGAGAATGAGAAAGGTTGAAGAAAGTGTAAATGTTAAAAAAAAAATGAGTACAATTTGATGAGCACAATTTTCTTTTATTTGAATTTAAGTAAAATATTACATTTTTTATTTTTTAAAACAAAAAGAGAGAGAAAATATAAATAATTTAATGATAAGGAGGATGTGGTTGAATTTCAATATTGAGTCAAATGGAAGAGAAGAAAAAAATAAGAAAAATTAAAAGATATAACAATAAACACTAAATTATCCAAATTATGCTATGTAATGGAATACTATTTTATTTTTATCTACTATCTTTAATTTTTTATAATGTAATCGGATAAAATTTAACAATCAAAGAGCAAAATAATAATAATAATAATAACTTAAAACACAAAACTAAATCGTATCAACATAAATTAAAGTTCTTAAAAATACAAAATTTTATCAACCTAAAGCGGAGATGCAATAAAAAATAAAAATCCACCAAAACATTGAGAGAGAGAGAGAGAGAGAGAACCTTTTTGTGAGAGAAAACTATGCAAATAATGGAAAAGAGTGACAAATTTATAGTAAGAGGGAAGGGATAAGAAGAGACAAATAAAGGAAGATGAAGAGAATGATGAATAGCAATATTAAAGTAGAGGGTAGTGGGGAGATGAAAAGGTGAGGGAAGAAGAAAGGTTGAAGAAAATGTAAATATTTAAAAAAATAAGTGAATGTAAAAAAAAAAATTATAGGAAAATTGGAAATAAAAAAGAAATATATATAGATGTTAAAATCGTCAAAGATGAATATGTAAAGTCAATAATATATATATATATATATATATATTTTTGTAAAAAAAATAGGAATAAATATTAATTATATATAGATGTTAAAACCGACAAAGATGAATATGTAAAGTCAATAATATATATATATATATATATATATATTTGTAAAAAAAATAGGAATAAATATTAATTATGTGGTGAATGACGTGGTGATGAGGTGGCGCAACAGGAGCTCAGCAGCTATAAATGCCACGCTTCAGCTTTTAGTAATATATTGATTAGTTGTTAACCCGTGCTTTGCATGATTTTTATTTTATTTATAAATTTGTAATCTCTATATATTAAGAGGATTCAGAAAGTTAGTTATGCCTTCGAAAAATGTCAAAAATACCTCTAATCTAATTAGATAATCTTTATTCTTAAAAAAAAAAATTATAAGGTTAAAATTGTAATTCAATAAAATTCAAAAAAAAAAAAAATACACAAGAAACTTTTTCCCTAAATATTAGCTCAATTTCTATTTAAATATATCTCATGCACGTTTGATACTTTCCCCTCCCCCCCTAAAAACTAGCATACACTAAACCTAGTAGTTTAGTCTATTTCAATTCCTAAATTTTAGTTTCTTAATTTTTTTTTCCTGTGTAACCTCACTAACAATAGATAAATTCAAATTGAAAATTTACATTAAACTCAAAAGAAAAAAAAAAAAAAACCTCATCCTACGTGCGGAGCGCGTGTGATGAAGCTAGTTATTTATTATTAGCCCTTAAATAACTACTACAATTTTTAAGCAATCATTTGCATTTATCTTGGTGGTTTATCACAAAATTAGCTCCGGTCATATTTGGCTAGTTTTTCTTTTTTTGTTTTCTTGATAGAACGTGGGGCAGTGGGAAGTTAAATTGTTTTTTTTTTTTTTGAGGGGCAAAACCATGAACTTTCATTAACGAAAACTAGCAATGTCATATTGGACAACAGAAAACAAAGGTGGTGGAACATCCTCCATCCACACAACAAAGTCTGTAATTTCTAAAGCATGTCTAGCTAAAGAATGTGCAACTTTATTATCTTCTCTCCTTACATGAGAGTAACGTAATGGTTAAATTGTTTTGTGATAGACGATTGGCAGGTTCGCTATCTAGTGGGGAGCTAATAACCGGTAGTTTTTTTTTTTTTTTTTTTGAGAAATAATTATAACATGCTGCTAACATCGTAGCTCGAACCCTTTCCCCCCAGACCCCCAACTACTTTGTGTATGGAGAGGTGCTAATTCAGTTACAATAACTAACTTTCTAAATCCTCTTAATATATAAAGGTAAAAGATTACAATAAATATTCATGACATACCTCTCTTATTTATAATACTATTTAAAGAGTTTCCCCTATTTGAGATGAATTTTTCGGTGATTAAAAAATATCCCTAAATTCTACGTTTAATCAGAGACAAAAGACCGAGTAAAAAATACAACTCTAATGTGGTAACGCCCACATAAAACTAAAAACTACTCATTTTCAAAATGCTTTATGTGAAATGTTATGTCTACAACATGCTCACAACACTTTCACAACAAATTCTAAGTGTCAGGTTTTTACTTGTTGTAATTGGTAAACAAAAAAAAAAAAAAAAATTTAAGTAGTAGCTTCAAATAAGAGTTAGTAACCTCTTACTGCCTATAATTTGTTGTAAAAATGTTGTGGATGTAGCACTTCTCTTTTAATATTGAAATTTACGTTTTTTATTAATTTTTTTTTATAATTTCTAAAACAAATGGCTGCAAGCTTTTAGCACCAAAAGTTTTGGTTACCTACTTTAAAAATATTTTTTTGAAAATATTTTTATAAACAGTTAGAAAAATATTTAGATGCATTAACAACTACACTTGACACATTTTTTCCTCTAAAGATTAACACATGCTATCTCTATTTAAAAATATCTCACATGTACTTTTTTTCCCAGTTTCTTTGCACATGCTTTTATACTACCTCAACCTTTTGCTCACTTCATCACCATCTCCAATTTTATAAAGGTTTGTTTCGTTTGATATTGTTGAAATTATTAATTTATTAGTTTATATATTTTTATTTCCATAATTTTTTACTAATTAATCTCACACTTTTTTTTTTCTCTTTCTCAAGCCTTTTTTCTAGTTTCTTTCCAAAGTTCCTTTGATCTCCAGAATTTTTTCCTCACTTCGGTTGTGTTTGGTTCCTGGAAAGCATTTCCGGAAAATATCCCATTTTCCGGAAAGGAAAATGTTTTCATGTGTTTGGTTGTATTTCAAAAAATTTTCCGAAATTTTTTTTCTGGTGTTTGGAAAAGAAGAAGGAAAAGACAAACCCAGAAAAACACGGACAAAACCCAGATCGACGCTCGACGCTCGACTGAGTTCGACGGCGCGGTGCTTCGCGAGCTCCAGTCCGATGACCGCGTCGTCGATCGCGAAGCACCGCGCCGCTTCGTGAGATCGCGATCGGCGCGAAAGCAAGATCGCGATTGACGGCGCGATCTCGCGAAGCGTCAATTGCGATCTCGCGAAGCACCGCGTCGATCGCAATCGGCGCGAAGGCGAGATCGTGATCGACGGCGCTCTCGGTGGCTGGATCGGAGCTCGGAGCTCTCGTTCTTTCTCTCGTTCATTGGCTGGATCGGAGCTCTCGGTGGCTGGATCGGAGCTGACGTTCTTTCTCTCGCTCTCTGTGTGTTGTGTTTTGCGTTTTCTCTCTCGCTCTCTCTATGTTTCGCGTGATCCGGAAATGATTTGAAGTGAAAATGAGAGTGTAAAATCATTTCCGAGTCAAAGGGGAAAATTTTGGTCAACAGGAAGCCATTTTCAGGAAAATGAAATTTACTGTTGCTGCCAAACACATGGGTTTGGGGGAAAATGATTTCCTGAAATCATTTTCCTCCAAAACAAACGCACCCTTCATCACCATCTTTCATTTCAAGGAGGTATATTTTCTTCGATATTGTTGAAATTATTATCTGCACATTGTGTATTTTTCTTTTCATAAATTTTTATTCTCTTATACTATATTTCTTTAATCTCTTCTTCTTTATCTCTTTATCAAGTATGTTTTCCATTTTCTTTCCACAAACTCCTTCGAAATTCCCAAATTGATCTCACTTCATCGATATCTCCCTTTTAACATTGTGTAAATCATTATTACTTTGTAGATGAGCAAGGTGAGAAGCATCAATTAAATTGAGCAACAAATGATATGAATGAGATATTGGAGGGATATTTTTGGTTGTACAATATTGAAAAAAAAAAAACTTTGCTTGTACAATGTACAAATATATGTATAATGAAGAATTGTATGAGGATTTCAATTTGTTTGAACAATATACGCCAATAGATTTGATATACTTTATCACTAGCCACAATCACCTAATGAATGATACTCTTTTTTTATTTATTTTATTTATTTTTGTGATTTGTGCCTCACCACTGTAACCTCTATGCTATATTTAGCTTTATTCATTAATAAATTTACGTTTTCAAAGGTAGTATGACAATGGGAAGTTTGAGGTTGAATTTAAATGAAACTACATGTGTATTTTTTATTGAGTAAATAGTAATACTTATTAGAACATACACGAAAATAGTAATATTAGTGTATTATACCGGGTTTATAATACATTGCATAATCAAAGTATATATGTATTGGCTAAACTAATTTTAATTCAAATATAAATATATCTAAATTTCATTCATTTGAACTAAAATCAGGGAAACATAGGACTTTGATAGTAAAGTAAAATAAATATCTAAAGATTTGTTTACAAAATGTAAGATAGTGCCTTATTTATATCCCCAATTTTTTATCAATAATTTTGTAAGAAAAGATTGTGCCAAATTTTTATTGGCATAACTTAATAGAAATTAATTATATGGTGTAAAAATGTCATTTTTCTTAATTCTTTTTTCAAAATAAATAATAATTAAATACCATTTAAATCAAAAGAGAAGATAATGTATAAATGGATAACAATAAGGATGGCTAAAATGGCAAAATACCCCTTTCGTCCAAGAGTTTTAGCAAAATGTCATTACTTTAAAATTATTTAGCAAAATGCCTCTGTTTTGAAATTCGATTTTTTAAAAATCGAATTTCAATAAGGAATTCGAGTTCCTTGAAAAATTTCAAATGGAACTCGAGTTCCATAATTTTTTTTTGGGTAAGTTTGATTGCCTATAACTCGATTTTCTACAAATCAAGTCTTATATTGAAACTCGATTTTCTACAAATCAAGTCTTATATTGAAACTCGATTTTTAGAAAATCGAGTTTAAAAAAAGGGACATATCGCAAGATATTTTTAGAACAGAGACATTTTGTTGGAACTTTTAGGCGAAAGGGATATTTTGCCATTTTTTCCCAATAGCAATAGGGACAATGTTGTGGAAGCATAGTGAAAAAGATTGTTGGAAATTCTTTATTCCCACAACACACACACACATTTATATTTGTTAATGGATATTCCCACAACAATTTTAAGTGTTGTGCCTCATGATTTTTAACCATTGGAATTTTGAATAAAGTCTATCTTCAATTTTTTTCATTATTAAATATTTAAATATACTCACCGAATGTTCTGTAATAATAACTTTCCTTTTTTTTTTTCTTAGATATGGTACAATTTGAATTTATGTTATTGGTTTTTTTTTTTTAATGAAGTCATTTTTTTTTTTTTTTTTTTTTTTACGAATTTTTGGCCAGAAAAGAATGTGTTCGTATGGGTAAGATCTCACATATTCTCATTTTTAAAGAGGAGACTTATCACAAAAATTTAGAAGTTAGTATATTAACTTTGCTATATAAAAAGAAAAAAGAAAAGAAAAAACAAAAAGAGAGACGGTGAAACTTCATCGAACAACGAGTGATGGCAGCTCAGAGGGCCGTGTCTTATGTTTGTGAGCTTGGTTTGAATAATGCTATTTTTGAAGGTGATTTGAGATTGTTATGAATGCCCTCAACCATGTGATCTCTCTCTCTTTCTCTCTCTCTCTCTCTCTTCCATTGGACATTTAATTAAAGACACTATGTCTATAGTTGGTTCATTAGTGAGTCATTCCTTCTTTCAGGTGGCAAGTCAATGTTGTAGCTTATGTTTTAGCTAAGAGAGTTAAACTTTCTTTTTCTCTTTCAGTCTAAATGGAATTCGTTCTTCCAGATATTTTAAATTTTGTCGTTGTTGATTTTTCTAGAAGTTGAATAAAATTATTTGATGTTTATTCTCAAAGAAAAAAAAAAAAAATCGAACAACGAATGTGAGAGAGGGAGAGTTGACTTGATACAAGATTCATTACTTTTCAAACAACCTTTCCACTTGTACTATTTCCATTTATTTGGTGTGCAAAGTTCAAAGTTCAAAGTACAAACACCTGGACCCTCTTCTTTTGTGCGTACGAATCTCCCGTATCAATACTTACAGTTGCTTCAAATTTTGGCATTAAACTTCAAGAGTTATTCAAGAAACATTGCGGTAAAAGGTAGAAACAAAGGCTTGCAAGAGAATTCTTTTTAATGACTGAAGAGGAAAAATTAACATGATGGATCCATCTTGACGGACTTGATGTAAGAAGAATATACTCGCACTGGATGGATCAAGCTAGGACGGACACAACGTGGATGGATCAAGTGGCCACGTGACATGAAACTCATCATCACGTAGTCTCTAAGGAATCTTAAATACTTGTGACACCCGATTAGCCTTGATTCGTAGAGTCCCAACATGAATGGAATTCCGATACAACTAGAATTCTAGAATATACGTGTATTAATGAGTATCTTTCCTATAAGGAAAAGACTTGTTCCGCAAGTCTTGGGGTGTGGCCCTATGCGACTATAAAAACCCGAAGACCCTCGAGAAAAAAGTACGCATAATTTACCCTTCTCTAACACTTTAGAGTTGTGAGATTAGTTCTAACTTGACATTCAGAGGGTATTTCGCCGGCACCACACCGGTGCTCTCTGTTAGGTCTTCTCTCTTTACTGTGCAGGTATCGTTTCGAGCGTGCGAAGATTATGTGGCTCACTGGTGATTTTTTACAGCATCATCAGTTGGCCTCGTCTGTGGGAACAGAGATTAGCCATACTATCGCTTCCCAGACATAGGGTTGCATGGTACTCACTCACTCGATGGCGACCACTAACAACGCTCAAGGAGACGAACCACGACCCACTGCCCTGGAGAGGCAAGTCCAAACTCTCATGGCCGCGATGGAACGCCTCACCAAACAAAATAATGATTTGGAAGAACAGCTGTGTCAAAGGAACATAGGACATAACACTTAGGAAGAGGATCAAGAAGGCACAAGTGCAGACAAAGGATACCAAGAGGGGTCGGAAGGTAGCAATGCCCCTAGCAGACCAGAACGACCAGATGTAAGTCGTCCATCTACCGCAGCGGGGTGGATGATGAGGGAACGTATGGACTTGATGATGAACGCCTTCAGAGGACGAGTTTCGAGCGACCTCGATGACTTGGTCCACCGAACCAATTCACCCTTCACCACATCCGTCAATTCCTTCCCCCTACCATCAAAGTTTCGAATGCCGCAGGTGGAGAACTATGATGGAAACAAGGACCCTTTGGATCACTTGGAATCTTTCAAGACCCTAATGCACCTTCAAGGGATCTCGGACGAGATCATGTGTAGAGCCTTTCCTACCACACTAAAGGGACCTGCAAGGATTTGGTTTAGCAGGCTGACGCCTAACCCCTTCAAAGAGTTGAGCACCCAATTCGCCTCTCACTTCATCAAGGGACATAGGTATAAAAAGTCCACTGCAGGCTTGATGAACATTAAGCAGCGGGAGGACGAAATGCTGAGATCCTACATAACTCGTTTCAACAAGGAGGCCCTTTTGATTAATGAAGTGGACGACAAGATACTCGTAGCAGCATTCACTAATGGGTTATTGAAGGGTAAGTTCCTATTTTCCCTGTATAAAAAATGACCCAAAGACCATGTCCGATGTGCTTTATAGGGCCACCAAATATATGAATGCGGAGGATGCGCTACTAGCCCGAAAGGAGAAACCTAGAAAGAGGGAAAGACAAGAAGATACCCGGTAGGATAGGGGGCGAAAAATGGCTAGGACTGGAGAACGACGGGAAGATAGATGTTCCAAGCCCCCCACTGGGAAGTTCACAAGTTTCACCCTTTTGACTGCCCCGATCGATCAAGTCTTAATGCAGATCAAAGACGAAGAAGCTCTGACGTTTCCCGGTAAGCTGAAAGAAGATCCTAGTAAGAGGTCAAGGGATAAGTACTGCCGCTTCCATCGTGACCACGGACATGATACAGCTGACTGCTTCGATTTAAAACAGCAAATAGAAGCTCTCATAAGACAAGGGAAGTTACAGAGGTTCGTTAGTAAAGGAAGAACAGATCCACCCCAGGAACAAGCCCTACGACGGGAGAATGAGCGCCTTAGGCCGCTCGTTGGAGACATAAGGATGATCATAGGGGGCACGGCAACTTCTGGGTCGTCCAAAAAAGCCCGAAATACCTACCTGAGAATGGTCTAAAATGTCCAGCTTACGAGTACTGTACCTAAGATGGCACAGATTGCCAACCTCGTCATCAGATTCTCAGAAGAAGATGCTCGAAGGTTGCATCACTCGCATGACGACATGCTTGTTGTTAGCCTACGGGTAGGAGACTACAACATGTACCGGGTTCTGGTTGACAACGACAACTCGGCAGACATCCTATATTACCCGGCTTTCCAGTAGATGAGGATTGATAGAGAACAGTTGGTCCCGATAAATGCCCCTCTTATTGGTTTCTGAGGGACAAGAGTGTTCCTTATTGGTGCCGTCATGTTGTCAGTAATAGTAGGTGATTACCTGCAGTAGATCACTAAGGACGTAACACTCCTCGTGGTCGACTGCTCTTCCGCTTACAATGCCATTCTCGGACGGCCCACCCTCAACTCATGGAAGGCTGTAACTTCAACCTACCATTTAATGATCAAATTCCCTACAAATTATGGAGTAGAAGAACTGCGCGAAAATCAGGTGGCAAGGCGAGAATGCTATATTACCATGTTAGAGAGAGACGGTCATCAGCAAACAATGTGCATAGGAGAACAACGGGTGGTTGTGGAGTCGATTGAGGAACTAGAAGAAGTAACCCTTGATGACTTAAGGCTAGAACGGATAAGTAGAATAGGCACACTAGCTAGCTTGCCGGTATGCCAAGTGCTCAAGACATTCTTGAGAGACAATCAAGACATGTTCGCCTAGAGTCACGAGGACATGCCGGGAATTGACCCCTCAATCATAGTTCACAGGTTAAATGTGTCACCCTTATTCTCTCCGATCCGGAAGAAGGAACGAGTATTCACTCAAGAGCGGGACAAAGCCATAGTCGAGGAAGTTTGAAAGTTGCTTGAGGCAGGCTTCATCCGAGAAGTATACTACCCCAATTGGTTGGCAAATGTGGTTATGGTTAAAAATTTCAATGGTAAATGGAGGATGTGCGTAGATTTCACGGACTTCGATATGGCTTGCCCTAAAGATAACTACCCACTCCCACGGATAGATACTTTGGCAGACTCAACTATGAGACACTAGCTTTTAAGCTTCATGGACGCTTTTTCAGGCTATAACCAGATCAAAATGGAAGAAGCCGATCAAGAGAAGACCTCTTTTGTTACCAGTCAAGGACTGTTTTGCTACAAGGTGATGCCATTCGGACTCAAAAATGCTAGGGCGACATACCAAAGGTTAATGAATAAGATGTTCGAGCACTAGATCAGAAGAAATGTTCAAGTTTATGTAGACAACATGCTGGTGAAAACCTTACGAGAAGATGATCATTTGGGCGACCTCCAAGAAACTTTTGACACCCTCCGAACATACAACATGAAGTTAAACCCGAGTAAATGTGCGTTCGGGGTTATTGCGGGAAAGTTCCTAGGATTCATGGTCTCCCATAGAGGTATTGAGGTTAATCCGGAGAAAGTATGGGCAATAATGGAGTTGTCTCCACCGAAGACGGTCAAGGAGGTACAGAGTCTAAATGGCAAGATAACGGCACTGAATAGGTTCGTTTCAAGAGCAACGGACAAATGCCTACCTTTCTTCCGCACTTTGAAGAAGTCGTTTGAGTGGACGGATGAATGCCAACAGGCGTTTGAAAACTTAAAGGCGTATCTTTCATCTCCCCCATTGCTCAGCCCATCTAGGCAGGGAGAAGAGCTCTGCTTATACTTAGTTGTTTCACAAGCCGCTGTTAGTGCAGCTTTGGTAAGAGAGGAAGATGGATCTTAGAGACCTGTCTACTTTACAAGTCGAGCGTTCCGAGGAGCAGAAGAAAGGTATCCACAGATGGAGAAGCTGGCCTTCGCGCTGGTAACTGCAGCACGAAAACTTAAATCGTACTTCCAAGCACATACCATCGTTGTCTTGATAGACAGGCCCCTGGGAAGAGCCATGAGTAGCCCCGAGGCTGCAGGACGGAAGGCATTATGGGCGGTAGAGTTGAGTGAGTTTCATATACAGTACCGACCATGAACAGCTATAAAAGGGCAAATTGTGGCTGACTTCATCTCTGAGTTCACTCTCAAGGACAGTCAGGGGGAAAAAGAGACTCCACAATGGAACATTTATACGGACGAATCTTCCAATAGGCAAGCAGGAGGGGCGGTGTGGTACTCATCTCCTCAAAGGAAGACAGGATTGAATGCATGATCCAACTTGAATTTCATACCACCAACAATGAGGCAGAATACGAGGCCTTGATAGCAGGATTGGACCTCACAAGAGCGGTAGGGGCTGAAAATAGGGTCATCCACTGCGATTCTCAAGTCATAACTAGTCAAGTCAACGGTAGCTATGAATGCAAGAGTGAAAGAATGAAGAAATACCTTGATGAGGTAAAAAGTTGGATTGGCTGTCTCTAAATCAAGTTTGTCCAAATCCTAAGGGAGGAGAACAAGTGCGCCGATCTGCTTGCTAAGGCTGCCTCTGCAAAACGCATGCTTGTTCCCAAATAGGTATTATCCTTCATCCAAACTTCACCGCTTATAGATAATGGAGCACATGTGCAGGAGATAGACTCTGAAAACAACTAGACCATGCAATTGATCTCCTACCTGAAGAATGGAATGCTTTCGAACGGGAAGGACACCGCAAGGAAGCTGAAGGTACAAGCCTCATGATTCGTCCTTATTCGAGATGTGTAATCCTTGAGGAGGTTGAGTACGTCATGAGAGAAATTCACAAGGGGATTTGCGGAAACCACTCGGGGGCAAGATCATTAGTGCATAAGCTGATCAGGGCAGGATATTACTAGCCCACTATGCAAAAGGATGCGGATGCTTATGTCAAAACCTGCGACAAGTGCCAGAGATTCAGTAACACCATCAGACAACCATCCGAGGAACTCACCCCTATGACGGCCCCATGGTCGATGGCCGTTCTCTCAATGGGGATTAGATATAATGGGCCCCTTCCCGACAGCAATCAGGCAGCTAAAGTTCCTCGTAGTTGGCATCGACTATTTCACAAAGTGGGTGGAGGCAGAAGCTCTAGCCACTATCACGGAGAAGAACATTCGAAGTTTTGTTTGGAGAAACATTATTTGCAGGTACGGGATACCTAGAGTGCTCGTCTTTGACAATGGAAATCAGTTTGACAATAGTGCATTTAGGGATTTCTGCTTGGAGCTGGGGATCAAGAACCACTACTCATCACCTGCCCACCCGTAGGCCAATGGACAGGTAGAGGTTATGAACCGATCCTTGCTCAAAATCATCAAGACTCGGCTCGAGGGGGCAAAGGGCATCTGGCCGGATGAACTTCCGAGCGTTTTGTGGGCATACCGAATGATAGCAAGAACACCCATCGGGGAAACATCGTTTCGACTAGCGTACGGGAGTGAAGCAGTCATCCCAGCCGAAGTTGGACTCACAAGCTACAAGGTGGACAATCATGACGAACGGAGGAATGACGAGGCCATGCACCTGCAGCTAGATTTACTAGACGAAGTCAGGGCTATTGCAGAACAGAGATTGGCACGATATCAGAACTTCATGGCCAAGCACTACAATTCCAGAGTTAAACACAAGGACTTCCAGGTCAGAGATCTCGTCTTGAGGAAGGTAATGAGTACCAGCAGAGATCCTACCCAAGGAAAGCTTGGCCTAAACTGGGAAGGACTCTACATAATTACGTCATGACAAAGGAAAGGCACATACCATCTCGAGACACTAGACGGACAAAAGCTCCCCTATTCATGGAACACCGAGCATCTAAGAAGATACTACCAATAGAGAACGACATTCTACAGATTCTTAGTTTATTTAAATTTTGCCAAGTTTTTATTTAGTCATTGCAACATTCTCCGATTTTCCAATTTCCATCTAGACAGATTATTTTCGCTACAATGCTTTTCAAGTTTTCTTTTTAGAACTTCTCCTTTAAGAACTACTTTTGGTTTAATAAATATGAGTAATATTTAGATATGACTAAAATGTCTTTTTATACAGAATTTATCAAGTCCATAAAGTGGACGGATCATCCAAAAAGGATGAGAAATTTATCAAGTCCACAAAGTGGACAGATCATCCAAGAAGGATGAGAAATTGATCTAGTCTATAGAGTGGACGGTTCATCCACGAAGGATGAAAATTCTACGAAGTCCATAAAGTGGATGGTTCATCCACAAAGGATGAAAATTGTATTCAAGTCCATAGAGTGGACGGTTCATCCATGAAGGATGAAAATTCTACAAAATCCATAAAAGTAGACGGTTCATCCACAGAGGATGAAAATTGTATTCAAGTCCATAAAGTGGACGGTCCCTTCTTAGAGGATGAAAATTCTACAGTCTATAAAGTGGACAGTTCATCCATAAAGGACGTTAATTCTGTTCAAGTCCATAAAATGGACAGTTCCTTCAGGGAGGATGAAAATTCTGGTCCATAAAGTGGATGGATCATCTAAAGAAGATGAAAATTTAGTCCATTGGGTGGACGGGCAAATCTTGAATGATGAAATATTAAGCCTATAAGGTGAATGGTCCATCAAGGAGGACGGAAATTTTTAAAAGTGGACGGATCGTCCATTAAGGATGAAAGTCTAACCGAGTCCATAAGGAGGATGATCCCTCTAGTCATTAAGACGGACATAACTTAAAGTCCAAAACACAATGTGGACGGACATATTTTGGGAGACAGGTTTTTAACTCAATGGCCATAAAATTTAAGGCCTTTAAAGCACATAGTGGACGGATCCATCGAAATTCAAACCCCCATAATTTCCGTTGTGACTTAAGTGACGGGCCAAATATAACGGACCCACTACGTTCATAACAACCATGAATCAAGCAATTAAACCAAAATAGACAGGTAAAAATATAAAACCCTTGAAGGGAAATTGTTCAACATTGAAAAAGTAATGACAGATAAAATTAAAGGATTGTTCTCCCAACTTACAAAAAAAAAAAACTACTCTTGAGCATTCACATCTTTCTCCTAACAGGTGTCATCAGCTATAAGTTGTACTTGACCTTGAGCATTCTGTGCCTGGGCTGACTCTTTGTCGCCATGAGTTGCATCCACAGCAAAAAGATCCTCGGTGTTCTCTAAGGCAACGAGCATGACGAAGGTTTGGTCTTGGTCTTCAACTTTGATCTTGGACATGTTCAGGTCAGGGTAGGCCTTCTTGACTTGACAGAGAGCATCATCAAAACCCTCCAGAAAAGAGTCTCCGAGTTCGGATAGCAAGGCATCGAAGTCGCGGTATTCACGGACCACTACTTCCTTAGCCTGACGGAGTTGATCCTTCAGGTCCTGGATCTCCTTATCCTTGTCCTCCAGGATCTTCTTTACCTCCTCCATCCCGTGCTCAAACTCCTTCCTCACTTTCTCAAAGAGGTCAAACTTCTTTTTCATATTAGACTTCTAGGCTTTGAGTTGACTCATTTCACCCTCCGTCAAGTCTGCCTTTGCCCACACACACTCTAGGGTTGTCTCACGGTGAAGGCACTGTCCCATTAGCCCTTTCATCATGACCATTGCCTGAAAAGGAAAAAGGGGGGTTAGATGTGAACTAAAAAGTACGGACAGATGAAGAATGGATGGACGGAGAGTTACCTGAGCAATGCTAAAGAGCCCCGTCTCCCCCATTGCCTCTGTAGAATGATTGCTTAAGTCTTTATAATCCTCTGTTGTCATGATGGACGTCAGCATCTCCAGGGCATATTTGGGGTCCTCACGGAGAAGGATGGGTGGCTTCTTCTGAGAGGGTGACGGCCCCTTCATTAAGCCTTTTCCAGCTCTATGCTTGGCCAGGGTAACCGTCTTTGCTCCTTCTGCCTCCAACCCCACGACGATAACCGAAGGAATCCTAGGCTTTTTGGATATACGGTCTTGTTTGGTTAAAGTTTTCCTTTTAATGGACGGGTTGTTTGGGCCCGTCCCCTTTGGCGCCTGACTACTGTCCTCTACCTTCTTGGCAGCCTGTGCCTTAATCATATCTCTCCTCTTGGCAGCATCCATTTATGTGAAAGGAAGACGGATGGAATTAGCCATATGGTAAGAAATCCAAAAATTCATAAAAGTGTTAACAACGAACTTACGTTGGTGCACTCGAATGTCGTATTTAACGACTTGAGGGGTAGGCTCTGGTCTATCACAATACCAGTTAAGAGTGTTTAACGTAACTAATTTAGCCCAGGTCCTCTCTTCTGGCTTGGCCTTGTTAAAAATCCTTTCCAGGAAGCTCCACTGCTCAAGAGTAATCTGTGGATGCCATCGAACTGCAGAAAGAAAACGATTAAAAAATTGGAAAAAATGAAAGCTGAACAATTAAAAGGACTCGTGCATTAGGATGGGTGCATACCAGACAGATTTAATATGCCCTAAGTTGTGTCGACGGGCATGAACTTTGTGTCCCCTGGACGACCCATCCATTCATTCCCCTCTTGGAAGAAATAACGACTCTTCCAGTTCCTATTAGAATCTGGGGTCTCGTACACAAGCCTCAACAATGGGCTCCTAGGTACAAAGCTATACATGCCCCTTGATTTATCTATCTCATCTGGACGGTAACAGTTAAGAAATTCTCGAACCATCAATCTCCTAGCACCGACCGACATAACCCCATAAAGGACCTCCACTACTATGAAGACCCTCCAGGCATTCGGAGATACCTGGTTGACGGATAGGCCTAAGTGTTGGAGTAGCTCACGATGAAGGGAACTCAAGGGAAACCTGAGCCCAGCCTTCAACATCTGCTTGTATACTTTGACACCTTCCAAACCTTCGTAATAACATTTCTCTGACTCGTAGGGCAGACGGACGAAAATGTTATCTGGTATTTGATAATGGGCTCTAAACGTTTTGAAGTGTTTCTTTTTAATTGAGGAAGTGAAGTAATTTATCGACCACTCAGGTAGCATGATGAACTGCCTAAGTCCATCAGGACCTACAACGGACTGAATTGGGAGGTCATTGTTGTTTGGTTCCTTGAGGATGGAGAAGAAGCAGACGGGCTCCTCTATTCACTCTAATTATCATGGTTTTCGTGACCTGACGGGTACACTTTCTCGTAGCCCGCCCCGTCACGGACAAATGACTAGTGACTTGACGCACTAGACATGTCCTACGTGTGACGGTTAATCCTAAGACTCTAATGTCTGTAGTGGGTGACGGTAATACAAATTTAAAGTGTAAAAAGAAGAAATTTTTTAAGTGGAAGGAGAGAAATACTCACCAAAATAGTGGGATGGATGGATAAGAGCTACAGCAACGGGTAAAATGGCTAGACGGTCTCGTCTGTCTAGCAAGGGTGACGGATATGCTCTGATCGTAAATTTCAGCAGAAAAGTAAAAAATGAGAGGGAGGAGGATTGGTTTATATAAGGAGATAGCAGGGAAGGCGAAGTGACACTTCGATCCACGAGAATGGCCACTTAACGAACGCTACGTGTCCTGTGCAATAAATGATTTCAGGCCAGCCTGACAAGTCTGATGATCTTGAACAAACCGTCACCCTACAGGTCCTTCCACTCAAATATCACGGACCCATGGGATGAAAGGGGAAATTGAAGAGGAAAAATTAACATGATGGATCCATCTTGACGGACTTGACGTAAGAAGAATATACTCGCATTGGATGGATCAAGCTAGGACAGATGCAACGTTGATGGATCGAGCGGCCACATGTCATCCAACTCAACATCACGTAGTCTCCAAGGAACCTTAAATACTTGCGACACACGATTAGCCCTGATTCGTAGAGTCCCAACATGAATGGAATTCTGAAACATTTAGAATTCTAGAATATACGCGTATTAATGAGTATCTTTCCTATAAGGAAAAGACTTCTTCCACAAGTCTTGGGATATGGCCCTATGCGACTATAAAAACCCAAAGACTCTCAAGAAAAAGGTATGCATAATTTACCCTTCTCTAACACTCTAGAGTTGTGAGAATAGTTCTAACTTAACCTTTGGAGGGTATTCGGCTGGCACCGCTCCGGTGCTTTCTGTTAGATCTTCTCTCTTTACTGTGCAGGTATCGTTTCGAGCGTGTGAAGATCATGTGGCTCACTGGTGATTTTTTATGGCATCTTCAATGACTGCCATTGGCTTTCTAGTGTTACACACTACTCATAATATGTTGTTGTTAGAAGAAACGTTGCAATTCAAGAGTTGGCTTTTGAGGAAAAGGTAATTTACATGCCATAAAATCAAATACTTACAATGGATTCATTCAACAGAATTGTTTCCAATCCATATTCTTCTCTTTATCTTTACTGTAGTTTAGGGGGAAAAAATCAAAGGCAAATATAAGAAGCTAGAAAAAGACAATCAATAGCAAAGGTCAAATTGTCTTTAAATATGACATTATCTATATGTTGGGCATATCACCTTGAACTGTTTATATTTGGATAATACAAATTTATATATCTAAAAGTTGAAACGTAATATTTATTGTTATTACGTTCCAATTGAGCCATGTCAACAGTCACATCATCCACTATTTTCAACACTTTCTCTCTCTTGTTTTTAACTATTTTTTTTCTTTATTAATTTCTCACCTTATTGTTGCACTTCCTCCGCCATTTTCTTCCAAACTTTTACCTTTTTATTTCCCCACTACTTTTTATCTTAACGTTTCAATTCCTCCATCCCTTCGTCTTCATTTTATTTTGACTCTTCTTCTCCCATCTTATTTACTATAAAATTTTGCTATTCTCTCTTCCATTCAATTCATATTTTTCCCACACAAAAAGGTGATCTCTCTCTCTCTCTCTCTCTCTCTCTCTCTCTCTCTCTCTCTCTCTCTCTATATATATATATATATATATATGTTGGAGGGTAAGAGTGCCTACATTGGGTCCAAGCCGAGCTTTGTTAAGTTTAGGTTTGACCCAAACTTGACAAACATCAAGCTATAACACAATTACACAAATCTACATGTCCGTCTAGCGTATTCGAACAAATCCCACTATCCTTGAGGAGGGAAGGTAGTGCTTTGGGGGAATCCACCTATCGAACACAGGATTTGTTGTCAAACACAAGTTACTTGAAAATCATTTCAATGGTAGAGTTGTGGGTTCCTTCCCTGATGCACAATTAGACAAGTAAGAATAGTACGTAACCCAGGCTCAAGAAGTTACCCAAACCATATGAGTAGAGAGACCTTCATATATATAGGATATTTTCTAATCATTACAGACTCGTTAAAGTGAGCATATAAAAATGAACTAAGGGGAAAAGGAAGGGGGAATGGAATAGAATTTTGGGGAGATACATGAGAGAAAAGTGTGAGACTAGAACACCATACTGGGGTAAGCGATCCAGCTCGGACACCCAGAGGGGCATCTTGGTTGTCTGACAGTCTCCTCGACCAGCCACATTTCTAAAAATAATTATTGTAGCATCGTTTTGTACCATGTACTCTCTCCCCTTTTTATAGTCTTGATTTGAGTTAATTCTTATATATTTTGTGAGTGAAAATTTGAGTTTATATTAAAACTAGTTGCTAACCCGTGCGATGCACGGTAAAATTACTGATAATGAAACCTTAAGAAACATTGCATTATTTTCTTATTCAACATAAATCTAAAGAAACATTAGGTTATTTTCTTTTTCAATTGAATATGTAAATCTTTTCCATTGTAGTTTTACAGGTTGTCAATAGAACCTATTGAGGAGATATGCATTAAGAAATTAGAATACAAAATACTGTGGACAAAGTTTGGTTATAATCACTTGAAATGATTGTATGGTTTGTCTTCTCAAAAAATAATTTAAGTATGGTTTAATAAGTCATGTGCATTATACATGACAACGATACTTGTCATTTTTCTATTGTTAATTGTAGCCTTAAGGTAAAATAATTTTTAGGGGCTTTAAGTACCGTTGGGATGTATAAAGGAACTTGTGAAGTTTCTATTTTGATATTCATCTAAATGTCAGGCTAAACTCTTCTTCTCCATAGATTCTATAATTAAACTCATGTTTTGTAGTAAATTAAATTATACCCTTGTACACTTCACTGGAGGTACATTCAGTTCAATCTGATGGTTGTATTCCAATTTGAGAAATGAGAGGCATCCTGTAAGCTTTCACAAATTATAACAAAAAAAAGTGTTTTTATGTTTTTGCATTTGAAGAAGCTTTATTGAAAAAACAAAGTTGGAATCTTGAAGAAACAAATCTCTCTCTTTCTAACCTTTTGAGAAATTAATAACTAAAACTGCAAGTGGATATAAGCTTTCAAAATTAATTATTTCATTTCAAAATGTAGAACTTATTCAAATTTCTTTGATCATGAAAACACCATGAATAAAACCTAATATCTTTTCCTAACTCTTCCTCAAAATATCTGTTTAATTGCTAAAATGAGAAAATTTCACTACATCCCAAAAAACTTTGGAAGTTAATCAAGATTGATTTTGTCTACTTTCTTAATGTATCTTAACGTCCAAATGTGGTATATAACCTCTAAGCTAAATAGAAACAAAAGAAGATAAGATTAGATGAGTATAAGGAATCAAAATACATATTTAGGCCTTTTATCTAACACCTAGTATATATAATCATTTGTTGTAACATTTGATCAAGATAAACGGCCATTTGTTCTTCCTGATTTGGAAGGGAAAAAAAATAGAAAACTCAAAGCATGACAAAGATGCAATGGAAGAATTATGCATTAGCATTGTTAAAAGCATATAGTATGCGCATCAATTAATTATTTGAAGTTTTCATTAATAAAATGAAGTGTATTTTTCTAAAGATTATCTAAAGCATATATTGCAGCCCTTAAATTGTAGTCCATTGTTGAGCAACAATGAATCCTCCATCATAATAAGCATGCATTAGGTAAGGTTGAGTAATCAATATAGAAGCAAAAATATTTAAAAAAGAAAAGTTCTATTCACTATAGATAACTTTGAAAATGTATATACCACACTCATTGTTCATCAAGTAGATGTATAGCTCAAAAGTTATGAGAAGCGCATAAATTCTGGCTAAAATCCTAAACTTATGTAATCAATTATTTTCTTTAAACTACACTTCAATATAGATTCAACCTATACAAAAGTCACGCAACATTGATCTCATTTAAAAAATTCTCGTGACCAACAAATTCAATTGTGTGTGAATGTATACATATGAAGTTATGGATTTTCACTAAATTACAAATTAATAAAGAGATTCACCCTTTACAAAGCTACACAGTGTTGTTAATTTAATAATTACTCTCCTTACAATTAAATTTCAATTGTGTGAATCTATAAATCCAACGTTATGGATCATCATAAGAGCAACTAAGTTCTAGATGTTAATTATGAAGAAGGTGCATCACACATATTAAAAACATCAAAATTAAAATTCACTTAAGATACCACCAACAACAAAAGTAAGAAAGAAGTGTACAATCAAAACCATTTAGACCTCACAACCATTAGTAAGTAAATAATGCTTCCATAGCCTAAAAATCAAACACCCATAAACAAAAGCAAATATGAAATGTATGTACCAGCATAAATCTGACAAAATAACCCATCTGCTACATTTGGTTATGAATGATTATATACCATGAAGGAAACGACCACAAAAAGAAAAATAAAACATAGGACTCAAATTAAATTCATCTCCTTTTTGTCCATTTTCAAAACAACCAAACAAAATTTGAAGCTACAAATTTTCAGACAATCTTGCATTTGTAACAAAAAAAAAAAAAAAACACAAGATTGAGAAGATAAACCACAATTCAAAAGATTTAACATAAGTTAGATAATCATGTAGGTTACAAATTTTTCAAAAGATTTAACTTTTAACACCAAAATAAACCCAAAAAAAAAAAAAAAAAACTAAAATCTCAGATATTAGAACTTCCAAAGTGCCAAAAAATTTAATAATCAAACTAAGAAATTATTGACACTAAGCAAAAAAAAAAAAAAAAAAAAAAAAAAAAAAAAAAAAAAAAGATAAGAGCAGGTACCCTTTGAAGAATAATCGATAATCATTGATTGCAGATCAGCCAATTAGTTTCAGAAGTGACACGTTCCACGGAAAAGAAATCCATGGTTACACCAGAAGACATAATAGTAGAGCATGGACTAATAATGACAATGCACTCATGTCTTACCCTGCATAAGAGTGTATAGAGGAATATCTACTGCCTGAAGTTTTGTTTAGGCACTAAAGTTGGCTGCCCAGAAAACCTTTTTATAGTCTAATTACATATTTTCACTCAATTTTCGACATAGTAGGACATAATGTGATCCATTCTGCGCTTACAACAGAGTAGCACAAAATGCAAAGAATTTGAATTAATTTTTAGATTAAATTTGGGTTTTGAATAATCAAGTACAGTAGTTTTAAAATATTTTCTGACCTTTTCACCAAGGAGATAGAAGGGCGATATCCTTCTTCCTTTTCACTATCTTTCTCTTCTAAATCAAGATTTAGGGATTGAGACTTGATAGTATATATGTACAATCAATGAATACCTGTACCAGTTGCGGTTGTGGGATGTCGGCCTGAACGGGGTGCTTGCTTGACGATAGTAGCGCCCTTAGATTTCTCATTCTCTTTCTTTCTCTTCCTACGCCATAGTATGTTTTCTCCAAGCAGTTTTTTGTTTTGATGTTTATATATATATACTGAAACGGAAAAGCCTAATAAATGTGGCAAAAATTTATATCGCCATGTGGCTAATGAAACGGAAATCCTAAAGTCACAATTGTTCGATATTGTTTTAAGTAAATGTGGCAAAAATTTGTATCGCCATTTGGCGCAATGAGAAGCAGTCAACAAAAAAGTCAAACGTTTCGGCTATTAGTTATTATATAGATACAAGCTACATAATTTTGTGTTGACACCCCATATTGCAACCCGCATTTAATTTCATATGGAGGATAAAAGGGTAATTTCACCTTGGAAATATGCATCTTGATTTTAGTCATTAGATCCTTAATCTCATTTCACCAAAAATGATCTTGATATTGTAACGATCAAATCGACTGGTCATAAGCCCTAATCGAACCACCAGATTGAAAGTTATCATCAAATCGAGTTTTAATAGCTGAGATGCACTATTACAAATTGAGTTCGACTATATGTGATTATGACAAAATTGATTTCAATTGGTTATAACTGTTATCAATTTGAGATCAATGATATGTCATAATTTGATTGGTTATGACTACATTTTATGGTGAGGTTGCATACACCTAATTAATTAGATAGTTAAACATTACTTATTCAATGAGTAATTTGTATAATTATATTTTAATTAGAGTAAATTTAGAACCAATTAAGTCTGAAATGGGAGTGATTGAAGCCATTTAATATTAATTAGGAGCTAATTTAGGATCTATTAATGTTAATTGTGCTAAAACCATTTTCTAACAAATGACCTTTATTCACCATTTCATCGATATCTCTCAGAATATTTTGAATCTATGAATGAGGTTAATTTTTCCAGAAACTAGACATCTGGGGCTTCAATTTGGGCACAAGAACAAGACAATTTCGATCAGAATTGAGTCAGATATGATTTTTCGAAGTTGGCTCTACATGCTGTTACAAAAGTTACGGGAAAACCGAATTTTGACTTGCTCCTCACTCCCACCAATCTCTCCATTTAATGCACCAGATTTTCCCCAAGGCTAAAATAAGGTCTAGGTTCATGATTCTTTGTCAATCCTCATATTTCCTTCACCACTACTATATAAACCATTCTTCTCCTTCATTCCAAGACACAAAAAACCCCCTCTCTCTTCTCTTCTCTTGAGTTCTAGTGAAGTTGAGTAGTCTTGTCATATCTTGGTCTTCCTAAGTGAGTATTGAGTGAGACTCACTCTCCCTCTCCTAGCTATTCTTTTCCTCCACCCTTAAGACCTTCATCAAGAGTCCCCTCCTCCATTATATGGATCTTGCATGAAGGTATAATCCTCTTCCCTAACTGTTTGTTTATGTTGCCATGATGAGAATTTAAGATTAAAGCATGATAATTCTCTTGAATATGTTTGAATGTTTTTAATTGTTCTTATATGTTCTTCACATGTTTTTGGTTGTTCATTACATGTTCATGCATATTACTAGATTTAATCTTAAATCCACATTAAAAATATGAAAAACATGTTTGTTTAATAATTCTTTCAAATTCTTGAATCTAGGTTATCACCATCCACACACATTCACTAGAATTTATTTTTCAATCCAAATGTAATGCTTAATAAATTGAATTAGGGTTTATCACATGCACACACATTAAATTCAACAAGTAAATTGACTGACATATTGGGTGATATAATATGAATACTGGCTACCATAGTCTAGAAGACCGGTTTTATTGGGCAAGGTAGGTGCCTAACACCTTTTCACCTTATAACATAGCCTCTGAGCTTAGATCAAGGGTTAGTAGATCAAATGCTTATCCATGCAATTTTCAATTTTTAGATTGTAATTAGGAAATAAAGCCATGTACTTTATCTTAGATTGTATTTAGGACCAAAGCCATGTAATTTTCCTATGATCAATGTAAATTCAATTTCAAATTAATAAAATGAGGAATTTTTCAATTATAGTTTTCTTATTTTTCCAATAATTAAATAAGTGGCGACTTCATTGTAAAACCCTTAATCTAAAGGGAAAAATATAACTAGTCGAACCTTCATTTTGAGAGGTAATAACACGACTTTACCCACTCACATGGGTTTGGCTCAACATTCCTTAAAAACGGGCCGGGGGCGCAGTCTCTCACACTTTGTATTTGAATGTGTATAACTGCATATCAATTATTTGCGTAATATCTGTGTAGAATGAGAAATTTGAATCTTTAATTTGAAACTTAAAAAAGTTTAGTTGTACTAAAAAAATAACGCACTATAACAAAAGTTTGTGGAATATAGACAGCTTTAAAAAAGAATAATATCAATCACACACACCCAAGTTTCTAAAAAAAGAAGAAGAAGAACATCCAAAATAATAGAATGAGATATATGTAGAGATAAAGAGATGGAAAATACTTTAGAAATAGTTCAATTTTAAGAATAAAAAATTATCTTCAATAAATTTTAAAGAATAAATTATACATATACCTCATATGAATTGTGATTGATAGTAGTGGAAAGATAAAAAGGTAAAAAATAGGAGAAAAAAAAAACGTTGGAGAAAGTGTAATAATAAGTTGAGAAATTAATAATAAGAAAAGTTAAAAATAAGAAAGAGTGAGTGTAGAAATGAGTAAATGTTAAAAAATTATAGGAACAATTAGAAAGAAAAAGGATAATAATATGGCCATTGATGTGGCTCAATTAGAGCGTATAAATAATAAATGCTACAATTTAATAATAATAAAAATGAGAGAAAATAAAATTTAATTGGAAAATACAATTTAATTGTCTTGAGAAAAATATGATTGAAAATAATAAGATTATATGATTATACAAAAAAAATTCATATAATGTTAACAATTATTAAAATGCTACGTGAATAATGATAACAAAAGTTAACAATTGTTAACAACTTAGTCAATCATATAATATTCTTGTAAGGTTGAATTTATTCAACCATCTTATTGGCTTTATTCCGTGCCAAATTTGCTTGTAATTCAGCATTTAGTAACCCTATATTTAGGTGGGTTTGATGTAAGGGTAGTGAGTGAGATAGAGTGAAGTTTGCTCAAGAGTGTGCAAGAAAACAGAGTGTCGCGGCTGGGACTCGCGGGTGACTCGCGGCTGCAAGCCACCAGAAGCTGCACACGTGCCAAGCATGCTGGAAGATGAACAGTCATGCTAGCTGGAGCACTACAGGACAAAACAGGACAACTGGCCATACGGTTATCTCGCGACTGGATCTCGCGACTTAGTCAAGCCGCGAGCCACCCCTGTTTTGTAAAAACCTGACGTTTCACATTCCTCTCCACTCCGGTATAAATACCCTTATTACCCACGATTGAAAGAGAGCTTCTAGAGAGAATTTTGAGAGAGAAACCCTAGAGAAAAACTAGATTGATTCACACACAATCTATACCTTAGAGACTCTTCAAATTCCTCAACTCTCTTCCTCTCCATTGTCAAATCCTTGAGAGGCTTTATACCAAACCAGGTTCTCACCATCATCATCTTTATGAGTCTGCTATTTGGATTTCTGGGAAGCAGTTAGGAAGGAACCAATCTTCATTGGTTGATGCCACGGTCTAGTAGCGGAATTCGGGAAGCTAGAAAAGAAAAAGGTTCGGCGCAACCTCGTTGGAGCAAGAAGCTTGGAGGGCTTAGGTGCATTGGGTAGATTAGGCTTGGAGGGTCTATTGCTGTCCTTGTATCCCAACTATATTTTCTAGTGGATTGATTACCGCTTGGAGGGCGGCGGAGAGGTTTTTCGCCGAGGGCTTCGGTTTCCTCTTCGATAACACATCGCGTGTTGTCTTTGTGTTTGCATCTTCCTTCCTCTCTATCTTTGCCTTTTTATTTATCTGCTGTGGATATTAATCTGTTATGGCTTAGATAGTATTTAATCAATTTCGTTTGATAGCATATGTTAAGTTTCCGCACACTAGTTGTTTGACATATTGCTTGAATTGATTAAGTTGTTATTTGGGGGTCTAAACGTTCAAAGGTGTTTTTGTACACGTTTTTGAACTTTCAATTGGTATCAGAGCAGGTACACTTGTTGTGGTTTTATTACCTTAGTGTGATCCTAGACCCCTGTGTTGTGATTGATTGTTTTGGTTTATACCATGCTGAATTGTAGCTTAAGTGTTTGTGAAAATGACTCTATGCATATGTCTGAAAGGTGTCTTACTGATGTGTTTGTAGAGTTGTTAAAAACTAAGAAACATGCTAGAGCTTTTGTTCACATGCTGGAATATCTAGAAAATCAGAATTATGTCTTACACAGTAGCATATCTGAATCTAAATCATTGATTAAGAAATATAAAAGAAAGAATAGAATGTTGTGTGAGATGATTGAGAATCTGAAAATGAAAAATCAAACTGAAAGAAGCATAAAAACTGATGATGAGTTTGTGTTTGAAGGTCAAGAATGTCTATCACATGTGAACCTATTTGTGCATACCTCTTTGAAGGTGTTTAATGCGTGTTTGTGGTATCTTGATAGTGGGTGCTCTCGCCATATGACAGGGGATAAGTCTCTGTTCAAGACACTCAAAGAAAAGGTCGGTGACTGTGTGACCTTTGGTGATGGAAGCCATGCTCAAGTCCTAGGCAAAGGAACCATTGAGATACCTGGTTTGCCGCTTTTGAAAGATGTGTTGTACATAAAAGGGCTGAAGGCGAATTTGCTAAGCATCACTCAAATTTGTGATGATGATTTTCTGGTACAATTCTCTAAGAAGGGATGTTTGATCATCAATGAAGAAGGGATTCAGGTTTTGGAAGGAAATCGGACTACTGATAACTGCTATGGAATTGTTCCCATGGCACCCATATCGTGTAGAAGTGCTCGTGTGGATACGTTGGAGTTGTGGCATCACAGATTTGGGCATGCCAACTTCAAACAAGTAGCGAAAGTTTCAAAACTTGAAGCAGTCGAGGGACTTCCTAAGTTTGGAAAAGTGAAGAAGACCGTTTGTGGTGCGTGTCAAATGGGGAAGCAAACTAAGGCAAGTCATCACAAGGTGAATGTGATAGCCACCTCTCGGTGCTTGGAGTTACTTCATGTTGATCTTATGGGGCCTACCAGAACAGAAAGCCTAGGGGGTAAGAGATACATTATGGTTGTTGTGGACGACTACTCAAGATACACTTGGGTTGATTTCCTTAGAGAAAAATCAGAGGCTTGTGAGAGGTTGGAGATTCTGTGCAAGAAACTACAAAACGAAAAAGGGATTCCGATAGCCAAAGTTAGAAGTGATCATGGGAGGGAATTTGAGAATGCAAAATTCGAGTCCTTCTGTGAGAAGAATGGAGTTAAAAGAGAATTTTCAGCTCCCAAAACTCCACAACAAAACGGAGTGGTAGAGAGAAAAAATCGTGTGATTCAGGAGATGGCAAGAGTCATGTTGCTTAACAAGCAAATACCTCAAAGATTTTGGGGAGAAGCTGTCAACACCTCGTGTCACATTGGCAATAGGATTTTCTTTCGAGTTGGTACAAAGAAGACTGCCTATGAGATATGGAATGGGAAGAAGCCAAAAGTGAAGTATTTTCGGGTGTTTGGAAGTAAATGCTATATCCTAAATGATCGAGAGAATCTTGGGAAGTTTGATGCGAGAAGTGATGAGGGTATTTTTCTTGGGTACTCTACTACAAGTCGAGCGTATAGAGTGTTTAACAAGAGAACAAAAACTGTGATGGAATCCATAAATGTCAAGATTGATGATGCCTTACCTAAGGTGGAAATGATTGATGATGTAGAAGGGCCAAGCACCAAAGAGGCCGATGTTGAGGTAGAAGCTTTAGATATAGAAGGAGAAGAACCTATACTAGAAGTAGAAACGACTCCCATCAACCCAAGAATGGAAACGAGATCGATGTCTAGAACATCAAGCCCTCTTACTCCTCCGGAAGTCCATCCTCCTATCTCTCGTAGTGATGAAGTTTCCACTTCAAAAAGGCCATCTTCAAGAGTTATCAAGAATCATCTGGAAAGTAATATCATAGGATCTCTTGATGACGGTCTTCGCCTCAGGAAAGGAAACATTATGCTAGCCAATCATGTAACATATCACTGTTATCTTGCAAAATTTGAACCTAAAAGGGTTGAAGAGGCTCTTCAAGATGAGAATTGGGTCGAGTCAATGCATGAAGAGCTGAATCAGTTTGTGAGGAATGATGTGTGGGAACTTGCTCCACGGCCCGAGAACGTTCATGTTATAGGCACAAAATGGATTTTTAAAAACAAAACTGATGAAGATGGAGAAATAATTCGAAACAAATCTCGGTTAGTAGCCCAAGGATACACCCAAGTTAAAGGAGTGGATTTTGATGAATCTTTTGCTCCGGTGGCAAGACTCGAATCCATTCGCATCCTCATGTCCATTGCGTGCACCTTGAATTTCAAACTTTATCAAATGGATGTAAAGTGCGCGTTCCTGAATGGATATCTAAATGAAGAAGTATTTGTTGAGCAACCAAAAGGATTTGAAGATCCTCATTTTCCAGATCATGTACTAAGATTGAAGAAAGCCCTTTATGGCTTAAAACAAGCGCCTAGAGCCTGGTACGATCATCTTACACATTATCTTCTAAACAGAGGTTTCAAGAGAGGGTATGCAGATCGAACTCTGTTTGTCAAAAATGATGAAGATTATCTCCTTGTGGCACAAGTCTATGTTGATGACATAGTGTTTGGGACCATCGAAGATCGTGCTACTGAATTTTCTGAAGAGATGAAGAAGGAGTTTGAGATGAGTATGGTGGGGGAGCTCACATTTTTCTTGGGTCTTCAAGTCAAACAACAGAAGGAGGGTATTTTTGTATCTCAAGAAAAGTATGCCAGAAACATTGTCAAGAAGTTTGGACTAGATTCCAAAAAACACGCCTCCACCCCCATGAGCTCTTCCACCAAACTGAATGTGGATTCTTCGGGAGTTGAAGTAAGTCCTACATTGTATAGGAGCATCATAGGAAGTTTGCTCTACCTTACAGCCAGTAGACCGGACATTGCCTTCAGTGTGGGCGTATGTGCCAGGTACCAAGCTAATCCGAAAGAATCTCATCTGACTGCTGCTAAGAGAATCATTCGATATGTGAATGGTACTGCAAACTATGGTTTGTGGTATTCAAAAGACTCAAATGATTGTCTTGCTGGGTATTCAGATGCTGATTGGGCTGGCAGTGTAGACGATCGGAAAAGCACTTCAGGCGGCTGTTTTTATCTTGGTAACAACCTTGTCTCGTGGATGAGCAAGAAGCAGAATTCAGTGTCTCTATCTACTGCAGAAGCAGAATACATCGCTGCTGGAAGTTGCTGCACTCAGCTTCTTTGGATGAAGAAATTACTTCATGACTATGGAATTCCTCAAGAAACGATGTGTGTCTTCTGTGACAACACCAGTGCCATCAATCTCTCCAAGAATCCTGTCCAGCATTCAAAGTCTAAACACATAGAGATACCCTATCATTTCATTCGGGATTTGGTAGAGGAAAGAGTTGTGTGTCTTGAGTTCATACACACCGACAATCAAAAGGCGGACATCTTCACCAAGCCTCTCGATGGTCCACGGTTTGAATCACTCCGTAAGACCATTGGTGTCGGTACAATTCCTTGATCCTCTTGTGTGTTGTGTGCTTCACATATTTATAATTTGATATGTTTGCTTGTGATGTGGCACACACTTCTTTGTTAGCCTTTTGTGCAACATGTTTATTGTTTGTTTGTCCTTCTGATTAATTCTGTTGGTTCTTTCTTTGATTGTTAAATCATTTTTCTTATTTTATGTCAAAAATCCAAAAATCACATAAAAAAAATAGAAAATCAAAAAGCTTGATTGACTTTGTTGAGCTTTTGTCTCAAAAACTTGTTTTGCCTTGTACCTTTGTGCTAATGGCTTTGTGCATTTTCGAGCATTGCTTGTTTTCATGCACTTATATCACTGTGGGAAAAATCTTGAAATCTTTGTGATTGTTGTAAATAGATCTTCAAACTTGTCATGAATGATTAGTGAATGGTTTTGTTGATCTTGAGACTTGCATAGACTTGTGTCTATATATCTTCCCACTCTTTATTTTTGTTTTGCTAAAAAGAGCTCTCCAAATGTAAATCTCCAAATGAAAAGAGATATTGAGCTGCAAAAGCCTGTCGCACACTCTAGTATTTGACTAGGAAAAAGGATAAGTGACCTTATATTG